>NC_085002.1:22217493-22257493 GCF_963854185.1 Sardina pilchardus | reverse complement strand
ATGGAATACTTTTATAATAGTGCAATTTTTCAGTGCTACAGTTTTGTAATTTTGTACACTTTAGTACTGTTTGCTAGCTAAACACATGCATTTCATCCCATTAATGAAAGCCATTGTGTGCTTTTCATCTCAGACCGAACTCACCCTGAGGAAAGAGTCCAATGATCCATTTTCCATGTACTCTGTGATTATCATCACTGGTTTGCCTAAGGATAACAGTACAGACATGATTAGAGGAAGAAAAGCATTGAGTTTGGTAAATGAATGTGTCTGCCTCCATGCTTCAGTCTGAAATGTATACTTAGAAAAATTATGCCAGGGGTCATAATCATTATTGAGACAAAGTGGAATATGTTTAAAAGCGTTTGTTTACTTTCAGTGTTGGGTTGAGATAGGTATCCATTTATCAAGTACACTTATCATGCAATCTAGCAAATCCGTGCTAGATACTACACACTTACAAAAACATTCCTTCAACTGAATGATACACCTCCCGTTGTGGTCCAATGTTCTCTAAAATGGATTTATTAATTGATTCATCTGTTTGTTCACTTATTCACAGAAACAGCATAAAGTTGTAAGATTGTGACTTTTCATAATACTTTTTTCATACTCTCTAAATTCTACTGACTCAATAGGCAACACATTATGACCAATGTTGGTGTTTTAACTTAATTAGCTTATTAGAGCTGATCTCATGTTGACATTTCTGTATCATAAATTCTTTATTGTAATATTTTGAGATTCTGGATTTTTGATTTCCGTTGTAAACTGTACATGTAATGGAATAGTCAAGATTGAAGCAAAGGCTTGACATATTTCACTGTATGTGTATCTGCATTATATGAAAATGTAACCTTTTGAAATAGATTACTAAAAAAAAAGTAACTGTTCTATGATATTAAATACCTGTATTCCCCAACATAACATTCCTCCCTAACAACAAAGATGCAACAGCGCGCAAAATGTGTTCTAGCACCAGTCCTATTGCCCCTTGAGCTCCTAAAATAGAACCAAGCAAGTCTTACTGCGTGTGACCACTCCCTCCAGCCGAATGACGTTGGGGTGGTCAAACTGAGCCATGATGCTGGCCTCGCTGAGGAAGTCTCTCCTCTGCTTCTCGCTGTAGCCTGCTTTCAGTGTCTTCAAGGCCACAGGGATGTCTCTCTTTCCCGGGAGCTTCATGCGTCCATAACACACCTCGCCAAATTCCCCTGAAAGACACGTTTTTAAAGTGCAAGTTCAAAAACTTCAAGCGTGCAATGACTAGTTTTCCTTTTTGCCAAGGGTTACAAGATATGATGATGCCTCTTGGCACATTCCAACTAAAGTTTGAAATGGAAATATTAGACACAGTTAATGGCGGCTGTGATAAGGAAGCTCATTTTCAGTGTTGTTTGCATTCAAGATGCTCTGTACCTGAGCCTATGATTTTCTCAATTTTGATCCTGGAGGCTTCAATTTCTCTGGCAAACTCATGTACTGCCTGGCATGGGTCCTCGTACGTGTGGGGATCAATATAGAACCTGGCTTCAGGAAATGAGACTAAAATAAATAGAATTAGCATTTGGTCACATATTGCAGGATAAGACAAAAAAACCCATCAAAGTCAGAATCACAAAAACACACAGACAGAGACTACAGCTGTTTCAATAACACCGAAATGGGAGAAATATGAGCTGTCCGTGGTTTAGAAATACTGAAGTCACTTTAAAAAAGGATGAAATCTACCGTGGCCATTTTGGTAGTGCATCTTCTCTTCGTCAGAGTCTTGGAAGGCCTTGCTATAACCGCAGTGTCTGCATTACACAAGCAACAGAATCAACCGTTAAGGACCAAACAAGCAAGAGTTGTGTGTCGATATAATGTTTCTGAAACAAAATGTACAGGGCTTGGCTACAATATAGCCAAAAAGTTACCCCTAGATATGAAAATTAATTAAACCCAATAACTTTAATCACCCTAGGATGTTCAGATATGGAATTCTTTTTAATACTTTTAAGTCAGATGAGGACAGCCTTCTTAGCTCTGTGTCTCTACCATTCCCTAAAGATAATTACCAGTCAAAAAAAAAAAAAAAAAACTGAAGTCAATAGGAACTGAGCTAAATAAATCTAATTATCCCACATGGTCTTATGGAGATATAAGTTGCAGACATAAAAAAAAGAAGACGCTTAGGGACAACTGTGAACATTTGCATTGTTAATAGTTCTATATCAATTTAATTTCATTAAAAAGCAAACGCTAACCATCTGGTGAATCACATGAGCCAACACAACTCAAAACACAAAAGTTACAGATTAAAGTAACAAAACATCTCTATGAATCATGACAGGAATATAAAGCAGACATAATTAGTGAATAGTTTCCGGATGTATTTTTCATGTCATATACATAGAATATTAATGTGGGTTTCCAACTACAACTACAATCATCTTAAGGAGTTGACTGAAGTGTCTGAACACCATATCATCTCTTCATAATTAAAGAGTGTTGCTATTCAATAACTATTTGAGAAAAAAAATATTTAAAGCTATCCAACTAAATACAACAGTGAAATGTAACACTACCATAATGTCAACATTACTACTCAACGGGTCAGTGCTGAGCATAATGAAGATGACTGAGGCAGATGTGCCTTTGATATATTGTGATACAAAACATCCTTCATGCACTAAAATTATAAAAATAAAAGTCTTTTTAAATGGAAAACAAATGTTGACTTTGGATGGGAAAAAATGCAGATGGCGCCTTTAGAAATGAATACCAAACCAAACAAATGTGAGAAAAGAGGATACACGGTAAAAGTGGATAAGTCAAAGTACTCCTCTTGCCGTTTTCTGCAGATGACAATCGCTAGGAAGGTGATTAGGCCGATCACTAGCGCCAGGCAGATCCAGATGATTGTCATTGTGTCGTAGCGTAAAGGGACTGTCAAGAAAAAAAAAAAAAAAAAAACATTTGTTACACAGGCTGGCTTCTCCTAAAAGTTAGCGTATTATGTGCCTCTCATATCAAAACATGATATAATGAATATATTTTTGATGTATTATTCTGCTCTACACCTAAAAACTTCAGAAACTGGTTGTCTGCTGTCTCCTTCCATCTTCCCAAACGTGCAATAAGTGGGGATGTAAATGTCCTTGTCACTCACTGAAAATACTTTTGCTTTGACTCGGCTGGAGTTTAGCAGAAAAAGGTAGGATTCGTGACAGGGTGACCTCTCGTGATGCGTGTAAAAGGAAGTCAGAGGAGTGACAGGAGAAATAATCATGTTCCCCACCGGTGCTAAAAATATGGAGCACTTGATCTATTTCCCTCTCTATGATATGCTTATTTTAAACATGTATTCACTCTCCTAAGCGACCATTTATTATTTTCCCAGTGACCATTTATTGTGGTTTTTGTGGATGTGTGAATTCATGTGGAGGACACTTAGCACCTGATAGGCACAACAACAGGTTTACAGAACCTGCGGCTCGCTCTCACCGGCTTTGCCCGTCTGGATCTCCACCGATTGGCTGAAGCGCCCGCAGCCCGCTGAGGTTCTGGCTCGCACCTGAAAGACGTAGCGCGTGCCAGGCTTCAGCCCGGACACCTTTGCGCTGGTGTTCTTGGACTTGACTGTCGAGTAGCTCTGAAGCTCATTTTCCTACATAATAAAAAACAGCCCAAAGTTAGACAACACTGCTGGGAAGTGGCAAATGTTCAAATACAAGTTTGAGATGGTTTTTTTTTTGCTCTAGCACTGAAATACCATAGATGGTTAAACTAGCTTAGCCAGAACATTCCCAGCAATAAGACCTAAAAAATAACACTCAAGGCAAGGACATACTGTATGCAAACTCTCCCCAGTTGAAATGCAGGTCTATTTCTGCACAAATTGCAGATTCCTTTTTTACCAACCCATCCTGTATGCACACTAACTTGGGGCGTTACAGATGAACTCATCACAGCCACAATGGGGTTGCATGCTAATCGGCCTACAGTCTCATAAATCCCTGTCTCCAACATGCGCACACACGCACACGCACACACACCCACACACACACACACAGAGAGACATACACACACACGAAGACAAACAGACACACATACACACAGACACACATACACACAGACACACAGACACACATACAGACACACACACACACACACACACACACACACACACACACACACACACACACACACACACACACACACACACACACACACACACACACACACACACACACACACACACACACACACACACACACACTCACAGGGTCCATGACCCTGCCTTCTCTGCACAGACGTGCTGTTTAAGTGCATGTGAGGCTGGCTGTTTGTCCCCGTGGAGCTGACAACCTCAGTTTATCTGTCATGGACACGTTAAATGGGTGCCACTAATTCAGCATCCTCCAGGGATTTCCCCGGACTACACGCCTCGAGTTGGTGAAAAGGGGAATTACATGTAAATCTTATTTGCATAGCTACCTTGTCAAGCGGGCGCTGTTTGCTAATTCCTGTGGCCCAGCTGAGACCACTTTTGCCCCATTAGCCAGGAGAGCTCTCAGCTAGAGCAGCAATTAACTTCACTTCTGGCATTGCCATCGGCTCCCTCTGCTTGTTTGCTGTCATTGTCACTGGTCGATAATCAGTCCAAATCAGTTACACTGTGGCAATTGTTGCCTATTTCCTCTGAATTAACTGCTGCCATGAACCCTCCCACTTAAGTGGAGACATCTAAGGCAAGTGTTTGTTAACCAAATAAACACCTTACAATGTGTCCTGCACTGGGGTTTTTGTTTTTTCTTCCACATTCATCCATTTTTCATCAAAGCCTTTATTATGACAATAAAGGTGTCCCAAACTAATTACAAGATTCCTATGCTAATTATGGTCATTAGAAATATCAATAACCATTATACAAAAACCCATTTCAGAATGTACACTGAGCAACTGAAGACAACTGCATGCAAACAGAAGAGTATGTAAAGTATTATCTGACATCATACACAAACATCTCTAACCTTTTCGAAGTACTTGATATCATACTCAAGTATTACACCGTTGGGTTGGTCAGGCTCTTGCCAGAGCAGGGAGACACTGTTCTGACTAGCGTTCTCTTGTCGGATGGCAATCACCTGGGATGGAGCTGAAGAAATGAAGAAGACATGCTATAAAACTCAACTGCCGTTGCACTGCTGGCGCCGTGATGAAAGAGAGAATGTTTAAAGTCTCAGGACCTCCACGCAGAGCCGGCGACATAAGTGTGGTACACTGCTTCTGACATTTGATTCCATTCCATTGTTTTCAATGCAACCCCCACGCACCACCGCTTCTATACGCTCCTACATTACGATTCGGTTTTATTTTTTTTGTCTGTGCTGCTCAATAAAGTTCATTATCAATCAAATGCTTGTCAGTCGAAAATTTCAGTGCTGATGATGTGAGTGGCAAAGTGAGTCAGCACACATGTCGCCGCCTTCGCACTGGCGACTATACGCTGGGGCGCTTTAGAGGGAGGGCCACACAAGAACATTTACAGATGTCTGAGTGCAGCTATCTTGTTCATTTTATAGTGTGGGGACTATTACAAATGGCTGTACAACCCCACTTTTTTTTTAGTTTGCGGTGATAAGCGTTGACACCTATGAGGTAGTAAGCGAGACATTCCTTACCTGCCTGGTTCGTGGTGATATTGGCGGTGGTGAACTGCGGCGGCTCATTGCTCAGGCGCGACACGCCGTTCAGCGAGTGGATGCGGAAGGTGTAGTTGGCGTGCGCCGCCAGGTTGAGCACCGTCACCAGCGTGTCGGTGAGGCCCATCTGCTGCGGTATGAAGCGGATGAGCGGCGCCCCGGTGCGCGCCACCACCCCCGCGCCTCCGCCCAGCTTCACCACGTTCCCACCCGTGCTGCTCACGCCCAGCCCCGCCCCGGGCCCCATGGCGCCGCTGCCCGGCACGCCAACGCCCGCCCCGGTGCTGCAGTCCGCGCACTGGCTCCAGTCCTGCGCGCAGCGCTGGCACGACACGTTGTACATGACGTCGCTGCGGCCGCCGCTGTCCGCCGGGGAGCCCCACTCCAAGCTCACCGAGGTGCCGTTCACTGACGAGATCACATTGATGGGCGCTGTCGGGGGTCCTGGGGATAAACATTCAGCAGGAAAATGTTATCAGTCATTTTAACAAGAGGAGAAGGAACTGAAAAAGGACATTTGCTGACTACCCAGACAAAAAAATGGTGACTTATTTAGTGTTTTCCCACAAACAGATGATTAACAGTAAGCAGCACATTTGTAATGACCTAATTAACAAAAACAAAAAAAATAATGTCGCTCATTAAGACATTAGTCATTGGCCACACGTAAAGGTGTAAAGGTGTTTGTTTGTGCGTTCACCAACTTGTACAGGGAGTTGCGGGAGGATCAGAGGTAGATCGGTAGTAGTTGGCGTCGCAAGGGCAGGTGAGGGCAGCCCTGGTCTCTGAGTGGCTATGGAGCGGGCACTTCTCACACGGCTGGTCCCCCGCTGTGGGTTTGTAGTAGCCCACTTCACACGCTGGACAAGAAGAGATAAGGGAGCATTTATCACATCTCTGCCACAATTCAAACGCGACACTGATACACTGATATCGCACTGCTATTGTCCGCCATGGCCTCAGCCATGCCTCAGGCCAGTGTGTCATATCTGCAACCCATTTTGAAAAACTCAACCGCAATGTATTCATGTGTTTACAAAGCACTGTGTACAACCTGATTCTCATTGACCATGCATCATGGTGTCTGCCACAGTTATGACAGAATTTTACAGAGTACAAAATCATTTCAAATCGGTAATTTACGTTTAGGTACAGTCAAACTGTTGGGGTTCAATCCATGTCAGGGTTGTACATTACTTATCCCTTATTTACATGCTTACATGACCTTAGATATCAAATTCATCATTCAGGTAGTCCTGACTGTCATAAAGTGTGCAAATGGCATGAAAGATTTTTTTTTTTCTGCCAAAGTTCGCTGGGGATTAAAGACGATATCTTCTCTCTTTCTGTCGGAGGATCCCTTGAGGCCATGGAGACTATGCTGTATGTGCAATATTAATCCCTCTCTGTTTTTCTGCCTTTTTCATTCCATTAATCCCTGCATCCCTTGATGTATTCTTTTTGTTTTTTTCCCTCTCTTTCTCTGCAGCTCCAGAGTTGAAAAGGAGGTCATGATAAACATCAGTCGAAGCTCTATCTCTCCGTCTTTGAAGTTTTTGACAGCTTACTAGCAGCTACTGTAGCGAAATCAGGTGCAGACAAAACAATGATAAACCGCTCTGGAAAAAAAAAACATGACGAGTCTGTAGGGTTGTTTAAGCAACAATAAAAATATAAACGTTGTTTATGTTTTGATTGCTGCTGCTGGTCTCATTATGACTGCCAGAGGAGGGTTTCTTACACAGTGTTGCTTTGGTCAGCAACCTCATTTCCCCCTAGGAGATGTTTCTGAGTTTGCAACATCACACATCTCTTCCCACCAAAGATCTGCATTCCTCATTTAAACAACGTTTTTTGACGGGTCGACTCTTCTTAGCCTCACTTTTCCTGTCAACGTCAATTTAACGAAGGGGCCTGAAGGAACCGGAAGACATACATTTTCCTTTATCATTCTAGTTTGTCATATCATTTGAGATTTCATGATCAATAACCCCTTTGTTTGCACAGAATGGCCACCATCTTTTAAGTAACTGACTACAACAGTTTTCTCCTAAAGTCAGTGAGTTGGTGAGTAAGTGAAAGAAAGAAGTAGAGAAAGAGAGAGAGAGAGAAGGCAAAGGAGAGAGAGAACAAGAGAGTGAGAGAGGAAAAGGAGAGAGAGAGAGACAGAGAGAAAGAGAGTGTGAGAAAGTGAGAGAGAGAGGTGAAGAACGGATCACTAAATGCCCTCAAACTGTTTTATTCGGCTGTGTTTACTCCGCCAGCATCAGGCCCTCAGGTTTGCCCAACTCGGCGCATTGTTTGGATTGTCAGCACCTGTCAGTGCCTCGCCTCCCAAGGCTGGGGAATTTGCATTACAATGAATTTTAATGAATATTTGCAGCCAATGTGTGCTGACCTTGATTTTACTTTTGGTGTAAATGGATAAATAAATAAGGCAAAATAAATAAATAAGCGGAGGAGTTAAAAAAAGGCCCACGCAAGGAAATTATTTGTCCCCACGTGACAGGACTAAAAAAAAAAGTTGTGTGCAGTCCATAGATCTGCATAGGTAGGCTGTATGCAGGCAGGGTTTTTATTTTTAAAGGTGCATCTAAATGACAATTTAAACGAATGGATCAGAACTAAACACTAGATCTGAGTTTATCCACCTCGTGAGAGTCCCCCCACTCCCATGTGCTTGTGTAATTGTTTGCTGCTGATTGTGAGTTTCACGGACTTGGTGAGGAATTTGCTTCTTTATACGGGTCTGTTTTGTCTGGACTCCTTGCGCATTTTGTTTGCGAAAGACAACAGGAATCCATCCCACATGCAAAACCTAGCAACAATTTTGTGAACCTAAGCCTCTGTCTTTTTTCCCCTGTGGACATTCACATTTGCATTGAAATGGAGGAATGGAGCCTTCACTTATTGTTGCAGGCACAACACTTTCGATGGGTGAAGGACTGAGGCCTGTCGCCGTTTAGTGAAACGTTCAGTAAAATATGTGAGCTCTCTCCCTCTCTCTCTTTCTCTCACTCTCTCTCTCTCTCTTTTTCTCTCTCACTGACAATACAAACTCCGACTAACACAAATACACACGCGTGTACCTCTACGGGGACCAAACACACACAACAGCTGCTAACGAGTTGAGAGGATTGTCTGAGTGATGAATGGCTCTGTCGGCAGAATCATAGCTGGAAATGGGACACTCCATCACTGGCCTCCTGTACATGTGTCCTGTAAACGGCTGCCATGGCCCTCAGTCGGCTATGGGGGGCTACAACTTACTTAAGGATGGGCTTTTGCACCTGCCCCATACAGCGCTACACTCTCAAAAAGGATGTGTTGAAAAGAACACGTCGATGTGTTTAGGTAAGGACAACACAGTTTTGTGTTGTTTTCCAACACAAACTGTGCCATTTGTTACACAATATGTATGAAAATAACACAAATTGTGTTGTCCTTACCTAAACACATTGATGTGTTATATGCTGGAGGCTCTTTGGACACACCGTGTCCTATGCTTAGTTGGGCCAGAATAGATGTGTTTGTAGCTTTTCTTGGTTTTTATGACATGGTCGAGGTCAGTGAGTGATAGGAATAGACAAACAGGTAGCACTAGAAGTCATACACTCCCCCAAACACATCAAAAAGAAGTTTAGTAGATGCCACATAAGTCTTGAAGAGATTGCGTTTAAAACTGTGTGCATGCATGACTGGGAATTTCAGGAGCAAAATCTACGCTTGTATTAAAATAATCCAGTGGAAATCCATACACAGAGGGAGATATTAAACTCTCTTTTCATCCTAAACACCGAGAAATAATGTGAGATGAAAAACGAAGCAACAAACAGCGAATGGCTGAGGCGGCAAACGCAACGGACCCCTCCGTTCAGGAGTGACATTAAGAGGGGTCGGTGACATTTGCAGCCTGCTAATCTCTCCCCGGGCAGAGCTGTTCCACAGGCTGATAGGAGCTGTGACTGACACCATCTGTAATGTGGAGTCGCACGGGCACGATAAGTGCACCGATACCAAAGGACTGTTACTCCCCAGTGGGCAACAAGTGGAACCCCACCGTGGAAAGGCAGGAAGAGGATCTGTGACTGAGCTGCGGCCCGTTTGAAAATCGAATTCCCCGACGCACCGATTCAGACTTGACCTTTTGATTATCACCCACAGGGTCTTAACTGCTATCCAAACGATGACGGTTCCAGACAGGTAGTACTGCTGCCTTACCTCCAGAACCAGAGGAAATGGCTTTCAAATGTATTTTCTTTTCTTTTCTCTTTAATTCAATGTGTTTATTTATTTATCCTCTGACATTTTAAGGTAGATGAAAAAACTCTCACTGAGTTGTCTTACTGCGTTGCTCACTATGTCAAATCAATCTTCAAATGACCAGAAGCGAATTCAGATGGGAAAAGAAGGTTGGAACTTGGTGCAAAGCACAATACAAAGGCAAAACATTTTCATACAAAATTCATAATAAAGTAGAATAAAATCAAATATATTATTAAAATTATTATTTTTGGACGATTAATAGAATTTAGTTTAGCTGACTCAATATGATATGGCAGGGATTCCCAAACTGTGGTACCACTGGTGGTATGCAAGCTACTTCTAGGGGGTTCTCGAGATGAAAAGGGCTATAGCGGAAAGGTGTTAAAAATGATTATTTTCAAATTTTCTGTAATTAAATCACAAATAAACAAATATTTTTGAATCGGGTTATAGTGATAAGGAAACATGACATTAAAGGAAATCATTGGTGAACTCTATAGTAGGCCACATTTTCATTACTTTTTAATGTGTCGGACAAGAGCCGAGTCAGGACATCGTGTGTGGGGGGAAAAGTTTGAGAACCGCTGTGATATGGTGTGTGCATTCCAAACAGACATGATCTTAGAGGAGAACTGTATGCCAATGGCTCATAATTAGCAGGTAATTGTATTATCATCCAATATTGCATTATATTGCATTTTTATTGTGCAATACACTGACCATCTGTTACCACCAAATGCTTATAAATAGGTGCTCAAAAGCTTTGTTGAAGACTGTAAAGATTTCCCAGAACAATTACTTGGCATCAAAACAAAATATGGGAGTCAATATTCTACTGACACGATTTTGAGCTATGACAGGTTGGTCTAGTAGGTCATCAAATTATTTATGTATTTATTTTGTTGATTACAAAATGCCATCAGCATTTATTGGATAATGATAGCTTTGATATGTCTCCACTCAGTTTTAAAATCCTTACGTTTATAGCTATTTACCTTCTTTGTCAAACTGTTTGCAAAAGTCTTTGAACAGTTGAACTTTGGACAGCAGAAATGAAAAGGAGCCTTTCTAACAAATGAATTTATAGAAGAGCTATTTGTGGGGGCAAGAGTAAGTGGCTGATAGATGGTGGCTGGATGAACCACACTGAAAGTAATTGTTGTCCTTGAGGAGAAATTAACTGGAGATTGGGGCTAGCAGTTCATTCTGTTGACTCTGTGACACCTCTTTTTGCATTCTAAAATGCATACCGTTGAATTGACTGTGCAGTAGACTGAGTGATGTGCACTGTTTACTCTCTCTCTCTCTATTCCCCCCTCTCTTTCTGTCTCTCTCTCTCTGACTGTCTATCTATCTGCCTGTCACTCTCTCTTTCTCTGTCTGTCGCTCTCTCTCACTCTCTCTATCTGTCTCTCTCTTACTCAGTGAGTGTGTGAGAGTGTCACATACACAAACTAACACACACAAACACAGAGAGAGAGAGAGAGAGAGAGAGGGAGAGAGATACTAAGCAGATAATGTAGCAACAGGTACCATTTAAAATATCTGAGATATCAAAGTGAAATATTTTGTGCAAAAGGTCATGCCATGTTTCTCAAAGACGAAGTCAGTCTGGTTTGTTGTGCCAGTCTATTTTTATTACTAGCGCAGGAGCAAAACTGACACAAACACGGAGCGACACACATTCGCGAGTGTTTTCCTTTGAAACTCGCTTGTAATGACACATCAAATGGGCCCAATGCATCTCTGTTAATGAGCATTAAACGGCTGTTAATTATTTGATTGAATTGCTGTCACCTATCTGAGCGTGTCTAATTGATCTGTGT
This sequence comes from Sardina pilchardus, assembly GCF_963854185.1. Lineage (NCBI taxonomy): Eukaryota > Metazoa > Chordata > Actinopteri > Clupeiformes > Clupeidae > Sardina > Sardina pilchardus. The sequence continues at coordinate 22,245,711 of NC_085002.1, read as the reverse complement.
TAGGAGAGAGTGAGGGAGCGGCAGCCAGACAGACGGCTCGCTTTGTGCAAAAGGCTTCGGAGGAAAACAAAAGATGGAGCCGTCCACCATATCAGGCAATAACCTGCACACACACACACACATACACACATACACACACACACACCACATGTCTGACTCGAACCGCCCGAGGACGTGAATATATTTGCCCAGGCACATCAGCTTTGATGTGAGTGTGAGTGCGGGTTTGTTTATCTCAGATTTTCTCTTTTTTTTTTTTTTACTCCCATCTTTCCATTTGCAGCCTATGAATGATGGTGGGCAGCCCAGTCCAGCCGCAACACCACACTCGCTCAGAGCTCCTTTGGTGGTGTTGACCATGCCGAGGACTTGCCCTTCATTAGCGCCGCTCTCCTGACATCCATTAAAATAGCCGGGCAAAAAACGCCGGCCTCCCGCCACAGCGGCGCATTCACATGGACATTAATAAACCCGACCGCATGCCGAATGACCGGTGAGGCTGTGCGGTGGCGATTCTAAAGACTATCTCACAATACCTTTCAGGGAGATACGAAGCGCACAATCGATGGCGAGGGGAAGGGGGGTGGGGGTGGGGGTGTGGGGGGGTCGGATTTGAGTGACATGATGCAGTCCCGTCTGGATGAGATACAATTCATTCCTTTATCGGAAGAGGCGCCCCCTCTCCTTCCTCCTCCTCCACCAACACCACCACCACTACACCCCCCCCCCAGTCTCTCCATCTCTGGCCTGTTTAGCTGGCTGGTGGCGTGGGTCTCACAGATTAAAACCATGCGGTTAGTCACAATGGCACAGTTTGCGGGAGGCGAGCTTTAATAATGCCTATTCGAAAGCCTTCAGCTCCTTCAGCTTAATCCCACTGTAATATGCTGGCCGGGATAATAAAAAAAGAGACAGGGTGAAAAAAAACCTTGCCATGCCTTCGCACAATAAGGCCCAAGCCCAGGACACAAAGAGGGCTAATTAGTCCTCCCCTCTTCCCTCTCTCCTCCTCACCCTCTCTCCCTCCCTCTTCAATCCCTGATTTTCAACAGGCAATATCAAGGTTGCCTATCAGGGCTGTTTGTTTTGGTCTGTTTTGGATTGAACAATAAGGATAACCGAGGGGCATTTCTTCTGTCTAATCTCCCTGGAAACAAACCTCTTAAATAACTCTTATGACGTTCTCTATTAAACTATTATAGTGATGGGAATGCAAATAACTGTCCGGAATTTGAAAGTCTAAATGTTCAAATCTTCCTTTTATTACTATTATAAGTAGCAATACAGTAGTTGTATTTTTAGTATTAGTATTATAGCATTCACCGTTGGTGGACTACTATATAAACTGTGTGTGTCAGTATAGATTTACTTTAGAAATGGTTTCGGTGTCATTTTCCCAAGTAAACAACATGACTGAATGAATTTTTTGAATTTATCACGTTCCCTAATGCAGTCAGCACAGATGGTGTCTTCAAATAATTAGTCACAAAGCAACAACAAGAAAGGTACTGTAGCCTCAAAATTCAAAGCAGACCTTAACTTCCCGGGAACATCATAGCAGAGCTTGTGGAGCTGTGTTTTGGGATCAGAGAAGCCCCCTGAGAGAGCCCACTGACAGACACTCCTGGGTAATTACGGATGTTCGGCCACCCCAGTGTCACGCATGCCCGCAAGGTACAGCTGTGTGTGTGTGTGTGTGTGTGTGTGTGTGTGTGTGTGTGTGTATGTGTGTGTGTGTGTGTGTGTGTGTGTGTTTGTGTGGGAGGTGTCTTTCACCTGTGGCTGTCTGCCTCAGTATCAAATGCTTTTTCACAAAGTTGCTTGTACAAAAACATGTGACACATGTTCAATGTCTTCATCCGAACGCCTAACCTTAGGCATATCTGTGAATGTGTTAATGCATTTTTGTTTTGTACATGGTGACATGTATTGATGACATGTATTTGTCAAGGGGTGTAGTATACAGCATGTGTGTGTGTGTGTGTGCAAGTGTGTGCATGTGTGTATGCACAATTATATTTGTTTGTACAAAAATAGTTTAATTTAAACCTTTCACATTAATTGCATAGAGCACCCTTGCATTTATTTACAGCGTATTATATTTCCACAAATAAGAAATTGCCACTTTGACAGAATAATTATGGGTGTCCTGTAATCATTTTAGCAATGTTTGAATTCAAAGACATGGGCAGCTGCTTCTACATCATGTATTTTCTGAACTTCAATTTGCACCTTATTTCACAGGCTTAGCCAGATCCGCTTCAAATCGGTCAATTACTACACTGTAAATGAAAACATTTTCCTGTTGGCTATATTCTACGGAGGCCAGAAAATGAACATGTTCAAATGGATCAGTATATGAAAAGATGTAAATGAATTATCTTGACCTCAGGTAAGAAATGATGTTGAAAGCAGGCACTGAAAAGCCTGCATGAATAGCTCAAATAACCACTGGACCCATCAGGCTTCTAGAACTTTCACAAGCATGCCCATACTTTTCATTCAAAACACAACGTAATGCCTCTTTAACACAATATCACTGTGTATCTTTAACACACACTGTTCTCAGTCCTCCACACACTCAAACCACTCAATCAAACTAACTGTCACTCACTGTAACCGTTACAATAACCGTTATTACTGAGTGCCCAGGTGAGAATGACATCATATATGTGAGGCGTGATAGCTAATCTAAGAGAGTTTTCTGTGACAGGTTGGCTTCTATGGACCTTCCAACACACACCATTACGTGTGCCTTGCTCAAACTCACGTATAGTTTTACTCAGCCTTGATAGAGTGATGTACTGTACACCCAATCATCAAATCAGTTCAGTTCATCCTCTTACAGGTCCTCCATGTCTTTCTCAACCCCCACCCTTTTAGGACAGTTGAAATGAGGTGACTCTCATCTCATCACAGAGTCTCATCTCTTCATAAAGTTCCAAACATCTCATCTATCCTGGCCATCTCTCTGTAAGCCCAGCCGCTTGATTGCAGTCTTTTTTTTTTACTCTGGAGGTGTGTCAGTCAGGCCACTTGTTGAGGGCCTTACTACTCTACCTTGGATGGCCCGGCAGGGTGACCAGCAGAATGCCAACACTCAGGGCCAGATGTACTAACACAGCGCTAACAGCGAGTTTTTGTATACGCAGACTGCGTACGCTGTGCTTTGCTATATTGCGCGGAATTTACTAAGCTGTCACTTCGTTACGTTAACAGCGGTCATCTCCGCCCGTTCCCGCCCCTCTACAACGCTAACTGCGTGTGTAGAGCTGAACTACGAGCGCAGTTGAATATTGCAACATTAAAAAGAGTCAAAGTTTAGCGATCATACATGTCAACGAGCTGCGACAAACAGAGTAGGCCTAGTAGTTCTACTAATCCACTTAAAAAAATAGTCTACTTGTGAACTATTTACTGCATGTAGACTAAGGATATGACTTAATGCTTGTCTAACAGATTGGGAAGTGTAGGCTATGTTGTGAAAGAGAAAATACGATTTTAGAGAGGCAAACAAAAGTTAAGGTTGCTTTTGACATAGTACAATGAAGAAAACTGATTCTCTGAATATTGATTCAGCTGTCTCTAAACGTTTTTCTAATAGACGCATTTAACCGCAATTTGGATTACACCTGCTTTCAGAAGGCGGACGTTTTTCAACGCAAAATAGACGTGCGCTGTTTTCATACATATGGCGGAATACTTAATCAATCGCTATTAGCACCTCTCCTCCCCTGTACTTGCGCGTTACACCCATTTTCAGCTGATCCGCCCAGGAATTAATATGCATGACACGGAAAAGCGCAAATAGCCATTCTCAGCTCCCACGGCAGGCAGTCTGCGCGTTTCTCTCATTGCGGCCCGTTTATACATATCCTCCCCATGTTTATACGCGCACGTTACGTCTGAAATGGGCGCAAAACGTTAGTACATCTGGCCCTCAGTGTGCTCGAGCCTCTCAGCTACCCCGTCAGGTGTCTTATCAACGGTGACATGTGTCCAGACCGTTTTGCTCAGCTTTCCGTTTTAAATTACGCAGGCAAGAATGGTTTCCTCCCCGACAGGTTTTTGTCTTGCCAGATAAAGACAAATAAACAATGCTTTTAGATTCCCTGTTTTTTTTATTTTCCATGACACTAACAGACAATAATTATTCTATGCAAGTGAGACAGGGGAGTGTTCCCCCACACAAAATGGCCCAGGCAGGCAGTAACTGAAGCCTGCTCTTTGAACAGATGACAGGACCCTGTGTCCTGTGCCACGAGGGACCGTGGGGAGTTGAACAGTCACTACCTTGGACACCAGGATGTGTGAGAGCGCTGGCACTGATGCCAGAACAGACACACATGCTGAAATCAATGCTGTCTCTGGCCACACACAAAGACTCTCAAAAGCATTCAAAGCAGGTGTTAGGCAGCTATGTGTCAAAAATAAAAAAAAGAATAAAATCAATGTGTTAAATGATTGACCATGATGATTGTGATGAGAATACATGCTTTGAATTGTGTTTTAGAAATAAGTTCAGATTAGTTTGGTTTCAGTGGCTTAGCTGAATCATAACTGCTTTGTATTGTAAGAGGTTGGCAAAAAGAGAGAGAGAGAGAGAGATTGGCAAAACGTTTTGTCCATGATCATTTCAGGAGTGTGCCTGCCTGCGAGGCTGCCACATCATGGCCAAGGACTTCCAAAGTAGCGCTCTACAAAATGCCCCTGTATCTGGGGATATTCAGCAGCATATGCCAGCCTAACAGAACGCCGTGTCCCTGAGCCTCTGAAAGGTTCAGCGGTTCCCTGATTCTGTACCGCATTTATCATCAAGGTGGACCAGGCAGCAGTTAAAACCAATTATGCTGTTCTGCTTCTCGTGGTTCAAGTCAGTAAGCTGCACTGAACTGGATGCCCGTCATCCTTCATGCCCATACAGTACCATGCAGTGGACACGAGCGCCATTTTCTCCAATACCAGGTGTGATGACTATGCTGTGTAGTTGGCAGTACAAACGCCAGTCAAGCAAGCATCTTTCACCTTCTTTCACTTTCAACTGTCAGGCACGTGTCATTCAGGCAGTGAGACAGCACAGCCACAGGTACTAGGTGACCAGCAGCTCCTCCCTGCCCAGTCTGCTTTGATTTGCCGAGAGGTGACCACATGGGGTCTATGTTTTTTTTTGTTGTTTCCAGGTGCAGAATATTTTTATATTATTCCTTTTGGTGCAGAATATTTTCCTGTTAGTAGACTTTGGTGTTTCGGCATGTGCGGTTTCAGTTATATTTATTCATGTTCTCTTTGAAGGCTGATGGGCTTTGGCTCATGCCACCCACGGAATGCTACGATGACAAGAGTTTTCAGGTGACTGTGAAGATCAGGACACAATATTTCTGTTCTTTGGCAAGCCTCACAATGTCTATTTGTTTTCAAAAGAACTCCTTACTTTAGCTGCTGTGTACTGAATGCAAATCATAGCTGTGCCACAGTTCTTAACCTACCTCTAACAAAGTCCTCAACCTCGGTAAATTGATGTCTTGCATTCTTGAATGAATACACTTAGATCACACAGCCAGGATGTCCCTGGTCACAAATGACTAATGGCTGTGATGCATGGGTTTCCACTGATTTCGTATGCTTTTGCTGATGGCTGTCTTGAATGCAGGAGACGCTGGCAGTTGTTTGTTTTGATAGCACACCGTGGTGACCCACACACACTGGCCACGTCTGTCCTTGCTTCGTCAGCTCTTGCGAAGCCGAGCGAGACTTCCGTCCATCTAAGAGTGACCCCTGGTTACGAGCGGAGGGCAGGCTGTGACACAGATGCTCAGCGTGGGCTGAAACTGGAGTGCGGCTCCTGGGAGCACGGCTCTGCGCTGTTCACACACATATCGCTGATCTTATTTTCGGAATCTCTATGCAACCATGACATGGTTGTGGTGTACAACTAAAGTATAAAAAACAACAGCTCACAAGCCAGGCAGGTGGTTCCTAAAAGAAGCTCTTTGAGGAAAGAATGAGTTATTTTTATCGCCAGCTGTGTTACGTCGACAGCTATGTAGAGTTTGCTAAGTTGGTACTGCAGTTTTCAAGCAGAAGACAGCATGGAACTGTCAATTAAATGATATGGCAGTTGTATTATTTATGTTTGCTAAGCTGTTTATAGGCCACATCCTCTTCGACATTCTAACTAGGTTATTCCAGTGTTGGAGCGGTTATGTTGACAAGCTCCCCAACTATTCTGATAAGCACGCATACTGTGGTGTTGTCCCCTTCTGAAATAGACATTTGACTCCATTTTCTCACTAACCTAAAGGCCCTACGGCCATATCGCAGAAGGCAAGCCTAAAACAGAGTCGACAGGGCTGACATGGGAAGCTATTGCTCTGTTTTGATCGGCAGTTAAAAAGATTGTCTCAGATGATGTCGGTCGGATATCACCCTTCCCCCACTGCCCGCCCCCCCCCCCCTTCCCCCCTTCAAGACTCAACAATGACACGCAAACCTTCCGGACTGTTCACCAGTGCTCCAGTTTTCTCCCCCACTGTATTCTTCTGTTTGATGACTTCTTGTGCCATGGAGTGGGCATTATCAAAGCGTAAGAAAAAGGGAAGCCAAGCCACGCACAGACACGCACACTCCTGCTGCCCCCAACACACACACACACACATACACACACCGACACACACACACACACACACACACACACACCGCGGTCCTCCGCCTCTCCTCGTGTCTGTCCTGGAGATGTGCGTGACTGGAGAGCAAGTGCAGGCGCCGGGAGAAATAGCTCGGCGACCCAGTTTGGTCTAAAAGGGCTGAGTGTGCTTCTCAGACATTCATCCTTAAATGGATTCACAGAGACCGGTCCCCCGCTTAACCATGGGCCTGTGTTGCACAATAGACATCCAGGCGTATAGGGATGCCTTTCAGAGCGATATCGCCCCTGACAGAGCTCACACGAGAGTGAAATGACTCGTGAAAATTTCTGCCGTAGCTGCGAGCCCCCATCACAGCAGAAATCCAGCTAATAGCATGCATAGTGCAGTGCTCAAGTTATTTACCTAATTACTCAAGTGTGTTTTTATACGGACTGAGAAAAAAAGAGCACTCTATGTCTGTACATGCCACATCTACAGTACACACACACACACACACACACACACACACACACACACACACACACACACACACACACACACACACACACACACACACACACACACACACACACACACACACAACACACACACACACACACACACACACACACACACACACACACACACACACATTGGCATGAAAATACAGAGGAAGAACTAACTCAAATAGTGCTCTGAGGTGTCACTCAAAAATTATAATGAGATGTTGTGAGGGATACATTGTGGAAAATATGCCTCAAAGGACACATTCAGCTCTAATTTCATTGGAAATTAGACCATAACAAAGCAAATATTATGGATAATTGAAATTGTAAGACTGAAGGTGTTTCCCTGGCCTTCAAGCACACATTATTGACAGCCTGCAATGGCCATCATGAACTTACCTAGTTTAACACACACATCTTTTCCCCAAACACCAGCTTTTGAAACAATAGAAACCAAAACAGACTCTGGCATCTTAGATTGCTAATTGCAATCACATCCAAAAAAATAAATAAGAAAAAAACGAGCATCCACAGGCGGTCTGTGCCACCTATACATAATTGAAAACCTCGAGGATGGGTGAGGAGCAGGAAGCTGATAAGCCGTCAAAACAGCCTCTTCAGACTTGCGACTCCGCCACATCCCCTCCCTGGTGGGCTGAGCTAGACCACTGGCTAAGAGTGGTGTTGTGTTTTGTAATACACTTTTAGCCATTGCCTAAAGCTTAATTATCCACAAACTGTGATTAATTGTTTTTAATTACTGTAACCCATTAGAGCCTGAGATATGCACGGGTCCACAAATGAGGTCATTCCAGCAGACACAAACCAATTAAACAACAAAAAAAAATATCCCCAAATATATAATCCACATATACAGTATGTGTCTATAATAGAAGTCCCAATGCATGTCATATGTGCAGAATAGGAAACATACTCATGGACTTACATGACGTATGTTGAGTTAATATGCTAATATGGTATACTGTAGGTTAGTATTGTGTAACACACTAGGATTCGTCCACTGGAAACCTACTGTGTCAACAGGCATAAATAGCCATTGAGTTTCACTCTAAGGAGCTCTGTACGTACAGTATACACTAATCCAGTGCGAACTTTATGGGCGCTGCCATCTTGAATATCGCCATTACTGCGTGCCTGCGAGTATGACGAGTGACACTTGCCTGTGCTTTTCAATGAAAGCATCCTGTCAGAGAATGTCTAACAAGAGATCCCGCTCATGAAAGAAAATATAGGTGAAAGGGAACATTGGATCAATGATGTCAGACTGTGCCAAAACTTACCGATGAAGGTAATTTATTAACAACTTAAGGTATTAAGACGTGTATTAATGACAGCTAACCTCTGCAACAGCCGCCTATGGAACCAAGGGGCTAATTCCTTAGCAGCCAGCCACGCAGTAATGGCGGCGCTGTGTTACTTCCGTGTTTCGCTGGATTAGTGTATACAATTGAGTGTCCTCGTAAAGAGGTGGACTTACCGATGCAGGCGTCCCGGTGCTCCTGGAAGCCAGCGCTGCACACGCAGCGGCCGATGGGCACCAGCCACTCGCCCTCGGCGCTGCAGTACATCTTGGGCGTGTCGCGCTCCTCGGCGTGGTCCACGCACGTGCCCCGCACCTCCACCAGCGAGGACGAGTCGGCGCCGGTCACCACGTCGGTGAAGACGGCCAGGCCGCGCGCCACGCCCTGGCAGCGCTTGTAGTAGACGCGCACCGAGACCACGGCGATGCAGGCGCCGATGTCCTGGAAGGCCAGGTAGAAGCCGCGCCGCGTCAGCGGGCCCACGCCGCGCACCTCGGTGTTGAGCTTGAGCCGCCGCACGCCCAGGTCCACGCCGGTGAAGCTCTCGTCGGCGGCGATGGTGTCGATCTTGACGTACTGGTTCTCCCAGATGGTGGAGCGGCCCAGGTCGCGGTCCACCTCGTAGTAGTAGAGGTTGAAGGTCTCCTTGCAGGTGCCGAGCACACCTGGCATGCTGTTGCAGTCGCGCAGCGTGAACTTGATCTCGATGTAGATGCGTCGGGCGCCCTCGCGCGGGATCCAGTTGGTCCGGAGCCAGTTGTTCTGGCTGGGACTCATCACGTTGCACACTTGATAGGTGTGAATTGGGGTGAAGTACTCATCCATTTCGTTAATGGCATCCCACTACAGAAAGACATCAATGGAAAAACAAAGACTCTTGCTTATTCTTTTTGTATTTATCGTCTGTCGACTTGAGTTTTAATATTATGTCATTGCATTATGCTCTCCCATCTACATCTGAAACTCTAGATCAAAGACATGAAAAACAAGGATAAAGGGGCGAGCAAATTGTTTTGCTACTCTGGCCCACTGACAGGAATGAAAATATGCAGGTGCATATTTAGTATGTCACTGAAAAAGCAGTGCCTCTGTGATGATTTCTTTAAAGTGATGACACATAAATATTAACATTAACAGACACAACATGCCCTAAACACTTTTTTTAAATGCTTTCTGCAGCCCTGGAAGTTAAAAGCTTATCAAAGTCAAAGATGACATATGTCAAATATCTTTGGAGAGTGCAGATTGTGTTTTCCCACCACTGTGTTTTCTTCACCCTCCAAATGGCAAAGGTGATGTCTCAATATAATAAAAGGTGACAACACATATGCAATAAAATCCAGCAGAGAACGGCTATTTGCTTCATGGTTTCCCCCAATATTCCCCCCTATTTCCTTGCAAATTTCCTGGTCCTCAACCAACCCCACTTAAAATTAAAGCTGCGAGCAGCAATGTGGGGGCCAAGCTTTGGAAATTTGGAAAGACAACCCCCCCTCCGCCCCTCCCCCTGTGACCACCATAGAGGAGTATTTGTGTGCTTTTGTCTGGGCTTGAGAGAGAGAGAGAGAGAGATGAAAGCGTTACTGAAAAATGAGCTGACTTTCTGTGATTATAGCGCCCCCATAGTGGTCAAAAGACATGACATGGGAGAGTGGGCGTGTGCAAATGGAACCCCCCCCCCCACGACCACCATAGAGGAGGGTGTGTGTGCTTGTGTCTGGGTTAGAGAGCGAGAGATATGAAAGCATTAATGAAAAATGAGCTGACTTCCTGTGATTCTAGCACCCCCCTAGTGGTCAAAAGACATGAAATGGGAGAGTGGCCGTGTGCAAATGGAACCCCCCCCCCCCCCCTACGACCACCATAGAGGAGGGTGTGTGTGCTTGTGTCTGGGTTAGAGAGCGAGGGAGATGAAAGCATTAATGAAAAATGAGCTGACTTCCTGTGATTATAGCGCCCCCCTAGTGGTCAAAAGACATGAAATGGGAGAGTGGGCGCGTGCAAATGGAACCCCCCCCCCCCCACGACCACCATAGAGGAGGGTGTGTGTGCTTGTGTCTGGGTTTGAGAGAGAGAGAGATTAAAGCATTAATGAAAAATAAGATGACTTCCTGTGATTATAGCACCCCCCTAGTGGTCAAAAGACATGACATGGGAGAGTGGGCGTGTGCAAATGGAACCCCCCCCCCCCCTCGACCACCATAGAGGAGGGTGTGTGTGCTTGTGTCTGGGTTTGAGACAGAGAGAGAGTGGATGTGAAGAAAATAGGCAAAATTAATTTCTATTTTTTTTGTTTTTGTGTGTGTGTCCTTGGGATGTGTTCCTAAGACCACTTACCAAGTTTGTTGTCGATAGGTGAAAGTGTTGTTTATTATAGCGCCCCTAGTGTTCAAACGTCACCAAATTTAGTGAAGGTCCTCCGGATGTGCTCACAAGTCCACGTACCAAGTTTGGTGTTGATACGAGAAAGTTTTACTAATTATAGCGCCCCTAGTGGTCAGAGTGCACCAAATGTATTGTACGTCCTCAGGGTGGGGTCCCAAGTCCATATACCAAGTTTGGTTTCGATACATGTAAGCATCGCTGAGATATGAGCCTACTTCCTGTTACTATAGCGCCCCCACAGTTGTCAATTGGCACCAAAGTTGTTGAGGCTTCTCTTAATTGGGTTCTGAGCCCATGTTCTAAGTTTGGTCTTGATACGTGAAAGCCTTGCAGAGATATAGGTTCACTTCCTGTGTGGCGGCTTCGCCGCCAAATTGGATTGGCTGTTACAGGCGAGCACTTCCGTCAATTGATCCATAAAGCAATGCAATGATAAGTCATGGTCTGAAGATTGTCTGTGCAAATTTTGGTGAGAATCGGATGAAATCTCTGACCTGTGAAACTTTTTGAAAGTTTTGATCTTGGTCTATTGGTGGCGCTACAGCGTTTGTGGAAAAGTCTTGTTAATTGGTGGGTGGGGCTATACCTATTGCGTTAATGTACTGAGCAAGTTTCAGCTTGATAGGTCTAAGCATTTTGGAGTTATTTGCATTAATGTTGTTGAAAAATTGATGAATTTTGACCTGTTGGTGGCGCTGGAGTTTTGGGCTCTGGGGTCTGAAAATTGAGGTATGTGGTCATTGGCTTAGGGAGAATAAGTGTACCAAATATCCCAACTTTTTACTGTATGGTTCTTTGGTTACATAGAGAATACGTTCACATGCTGTTTTTTGGTGCGTCACCAACTTTGATTGGCTGTGACAGGCAAACGCTTATGAATATTTATTAACAAAGTGATAAGTCTTGAGTGGCCTTGTCTGAAGGTCATGTGTGACAAGTTTGGTGAGAATCGGATGAAATCTCTGACCTGTGAAACTTTTTGAAAGTTTTGACCTTGGTCTATTGGTGGCGCTACAGCGTTTGTGGAAAAGTCTTGTTAATTGGTGGGTGGGGCTATACCTATTGCGTTAATGTACTGAGCAAGTTTCAGCTTGATAGGTCTAAGCATTTTAGAGTTATTTGCATTAATGTTGTTGAAAAATTGATGAATTTTGACCTGTTGGTGGCGCTGGAGTTTTGGGCTTTGGGGTCTGAAAATTGAGGTATGTGGTCATTGGCTTAGGGAGAATAAGTGTACCAAATATCCCAACTTTTTACTGTATGGTTCTTTGGTTACATAGAGAATAGGTTCACATGCTGTTTTTTGGTGCGTCACCAACTTTGATTGGCTGTGACAGGCAAACGCTTATGAATATTTATTAACAAAGTGATAAGTCTTGAGTGGCCTTGTCTGAAGGTCATGTGTGACAAGTTTGGTAAGAAATGGACAAAATGTGAGACCTGGGTAACTTTTAGAAAAATTCAGCCTGACCTGTTGGTGGCGCTGGAGTTTTGGGGTTTGTTGTCTGTAAATTTAATAGATCCGGGCAAATTTGAAGTTGAATGAGTGTGCCAAATTTCAGAACTCTGGAGTGTATGGTTGGCTGGGAAATGGGCAATGTGTAATAATAATAATAATAATAATAATTAAAGCTGCGAGCAGCAATGTGGGGGCCAAGCTTTGGAAATTTGGAAAGACAACCCCCCCTCCGCCCCTCCCCCTGTGACCACCATAGAGGAGTATTTGTGTGCTTTTGTCTGGGCTTGAGAGAGAGAGAGAGAGATGAAAGCGTTACTGAAAAATGAGCTGACTTTCTGTGATTATAGCGCCCCCATAGTGGTCAAAAGACATGACATGGGAGAGTGGGCGTGTGCAAATGGAACCCCCCCCCACGACCACCATAGAGGAGGGTGTGTGTGCTTGTGTCTGGGTTAGAGAGCGAGAGATATGAAAGCATTAATGAAAAATGAGCTGACTTCCTGTGATTCTAGCACCCCCCTAGTGGTCAAAAGACATGAAATGGGAGAGTGGCCGTGTGCAAATGGAACCCCCCCCCCCCCTACGACCACCATAGAGGAGGGTGTGTGTGCTTGTGTCTGGGTTAGAGAGCGAGAGAGATGAAAGCATTAATGAAAAATGAGCTGACTTCCTGTGATTATAGCACCCCCCTAGTGGTCAAAAGACATGAAATGGGAGAGTGGGCGCGTGCAAATGGAACCCCCCCCCCCACGACCACCATAGAGGAGGGTGTGTGTGCTTGTGTCTGGGTTTGAGAGAGAGAGAGATGAAAGCATTAATGAAAAATAAGCTGACTTCCTGTGATTATAGCGCCCCCCTAGTGGTCAAAAGACATGACATGGGAGAGTGGGCATGTGCAAATGGAACCCCCCCACGACCACCATAGAGGAGGGTGTGTGTGCTTGTGTCTGGGTTTGAGACAGAGAGAGAGTAGATGTGAAGAAAATAGCCAAAATTAATTTCAATTTTTTTTGTGTGTGTGTGTGTCCTTGGGATGTGTTCATAAGTCCACTTACCAAGTTTTGTTTCGATAGGTGAAAGTGTTGTTTATTATAGCGCCCCTAGTGTTCAAACGTCACCAAATTTAGTGTAGGTCCTCAGGATGTGCTCACAAGTCCACATACCAAATTTGGTGTTGATACGAGAAAGTTTTGCTAATTATAGCGCCCCTAGTGTTCAAACGTCACCAAATTTAGTGTAGGTCCTCAGGATGTGCCCACAAGTCCACGTGCCAAGTTTGGTGTTGATCCGAGAACGTTTTGCTAATTATAGCGCCCCTAGTGGTCAGAGTACTCCAAATGTATTGTGCGTCCTCAGGGTGGGGTCCCAAGTCCATATACCAAGTTTGGTTTTGATACTTGAAACCGTTGCTGAGATATGAGCCTACTTCCTGTTACTATAGCGCCCCCACAGTTGTCAAAGGGCACCAAAGTTATTGAGGCCTCTCTTAATAGGGTTCTGAGCCCATGTTCTAAGTTTGGTCTTGGTACATGAAAGCCTTGCTGAGATATAGGTTCACTTCCTGTGTGGCGGCTTCGCCGCCAATTTGGATTGGCTGTTAGAGGCCAGCACTTCCGTCAATTGTTCCACAAAGCAAGGCAATAAGAAAGCATGGTCTGAAGATGATGTGTGCAAATTTTGGTGAGAATCGGATGAAATTTGAGACCTGTGAAACTTTTTGGAAGTTTTGACCTTGGTCTGTTGGTGGCGCTACAGCAATCATGGAAAAGTCTTGTTAATTGGTGGGTGGGGCCTTGACTTTTGCCTTAATACACTGAGCAAGTTTCAGCTTGATAGGTTCAAGCATAGCAGAGATATTTGCATTAATGTTGTTGCTTGGCTCCCAATAAACTCTTTGGGAGGGATTTACCCACAATGCTCAGCTCCAAATCGTCCAAATTTTCACCTACCGTCGCAGAGAAAACTGTGGCGAGAGTGGGCTATATATAGAGAATGAACCAGCAGGATGTTTAACAGTGAGTAAGTCCCTCTATCCCTTTCGAGGCTGTGGCATTGCTAAGATTCACATGGCCTCCGGCTGAGGCACAGCAGCGGAAAATCCCAGGTGTCTTACCACCCAGTAGGTGGACAGACGTAGTGGTCATCCAGGAAGTCCATGGGAAAATGTGGGAAAGCTAACCCCCCCCCCCCCCATGATCACCATAGAGGAGAGTGTATGTGCTTGTGTCTGAGTTTGAGAGAGAGATGAAAACATTAATGACAAATGAGCTAACTTCCGATGAAAGCATTAATGAAAAATGAGCTGAGTTACTGTGAATATAATGCCCCCCTAGTGGTCAAAACACATGAAATGGAAGAGTGGGCGTGTGCAAATGGAACCCCCGCCCCCCACAACCACCATAGAGGAGAGTGTGTGTGCTTTTGTCTGGGTTTGGGACAGAGAGAGAGTGGATGTTAAGAAAATAGCCCAAATTAATTTCTATTTTTTTTTTTTTTGTGTGTGTGTGTGTCCTTGGGATGTGTTCCCAAGTCTTGATACGTGAAAGCCTTGCTGAGATGTAGGTTCACTTCCTGTGTGGCGGCTTCACCGCCAATTTGGATTGGCTGTTAGAGGCGAGCACTTCTGTCAATTGTTCCAAAAAGCAATGCAATAAGAAGGCATGGTCTGAAGATGGTGTGTGCAAATTTTGGTGAGAATCGGATGAAATCTCTGACCTGTGACACTTTTTGAAAGTTTTGACCTTGGTCTATTGGTGGCGCTACAGCGTTTGTGAAAAAGTCTTGTTAATTGGTGGGTGGGGCTATACCTATTGCGTTAATGTACTGAGCAAGTTTCAGCTTGATAGGTCTAAGCATTTTAGAGTTATTTGCATTAATGTTGTTGAAAAATTGATGAATTTTGACCTGTTGGTGGCGCTGGAGTTTTGGGCTCTGGGGTCTGAAAATTGAGGTATGTGGTCATTGGCTTAGGGAGAATAAGTGTACCAAATATCCCAACTTTTTACTGTATGGTTCTTTGGTTACATAGAGAATAGGTTCACATGCTGTTTTTTGGTGCGTCACCAACTTTGATTGGCTGTGACAGGCAAACGCTTATGAATATTTATTAACAAAGTGATAAGTCTTGAGTGGCCTTGTCTGAAGGTCATGTGTGACAAGTTTGGTGAGAATCGGATGAAATCTCTGACCTGTGAAACTTTTTGAAAGTTTTGACCTTGGTCTATTGGTGGCGCTACAGCGTTTGTGGAAAAGTCTTGTTAATTGGTGGGTGGGGCTATACCTATTGCGTTAATGTACTGAGCAAGTTTCAGCTTGATAGGTCTACGCATTTTAGAGTTATTTGCATTAATGTTGTTGAAAAATTGATGAATTTTGACCTGTTGGTGGCGCTGGAGTTTTGGGCTCTGGGGTCTGAAAATTGAGGTATGTGGTCATTGGCTTAGGGAGAATAAGTGTACCAAAAAATCCCAACTTTTTACTGTATGGTTCTTTGGTTACATAGAGTATAGGTTCACATGCTGTTTTTTGGTGCGTTGCCAACTTTGATTGGCTGTGACAGGCAAACGCTTTTGAATATTAATTAACAAACTGATAAGTCTTGAGTGGCCTTGTGTGAAGGTCATGTGTGACAAGTTTGGTAAGAAATGGACAAAATTTGAGACCTGGGTAACTTTTAGAAAAATTCAGCCTGACCTGTTGGTGGCGCTGGAGTTTTGGGGTTTGTTGTCTGTAAATTTAATAGATTCGGGCAAATTTGAAGTTGAATGAGTGTGCCAAATTTCAGAACTCTGGAGTGTATGGTTGGCTGGGAAATGGGCAATGTGTAATAATAATAATAATAATAAGAATACGTACAATCACTATGGGTTGCCTCGCAGCTTCGCTGCTTGGCCCCCAATAAGAATACGTACAATCACTATGGGTTGCCTCGCAGCTTCGCTGCTTGGCCCCCAATAACAGACTATGATCAAAACAAATAATATATTTCGATATTTCAGAATATAAAAGAAAGTATACAGTATTTTTTGCGCATAAACATCATTAAATAATTCAAATCAAAAGATATTTTACATTTATAAAAAAGAATATCTACAGTGCTTTGTCACTTTATTCTCAACTCTTCCTAAAGATATAGCCTTAATGGCTATGATGACTTTATTATCACTTTCCTCCTTAGTATTTCAAAGTCAGTTTGAGCCAGTTTTTCTTTTTTTTTTTTTTACAAATAAAACAGATGTGCCTATTTTTCATCTTCAGCCTGAAAGCAAACTTCTGAACTCCTTCAGAGTGCCAAAAGGGAGTTGGAGAGACACACTCAAAGAAATAGAGTGCCTTCAAAACCCTTACAGCAGCTAATTTACCCTCCTAATCATTAGCAGTCATGTGTAGTTCAAGGACACATTCAATTTGCGGGATTTAAGGTGTGTGGGTAGCGTGATGGGGGGAGGATATATATACGTGTGTGTGTGTGTGTGTGTGTGTGTGTGTGTGTGTGTGTGTGTGTGTGTGTGTGTGTGTCTGTGTGTGTGTGTATGTGTGTATGTATGAATGTGAGTGTATGAATGTGTGTGTGTGTGCGTGTGTGCTCGGATCCAAGACCTTAATTACTGCAATGAGCCCTTTTTTGTGCCCTCTCGGGACCGGGGAGGGGAGAGAGGCTGGAGAGGTCTATCTGCGGCTCTGGGAGGCCCTACATCTGAGCAGAGGCCAAGTTCGGCGGCGCCAGAGCTGGAGGCCTTTCCGAGGTCAGTGCTTTCCCTTTCAATTAGGCCGGCCGCTCCCCGTAATGAATGCAGGAGTCGAGCGCGCCGTGCGCTACTACTGCAGAAAAACCCCGCGGGAACCGCATCCTCAAATAAACGCCCCGCGCCGCTCCCATTACACTACTGAAGCTAGGTGTTAACACGAGCTTATCATCATGATGACCAGCAGGATTTTTCACTCTCTCTCTTTCTCTCTCTCTCTCTCTCTCTCTCTCTCTCTCCTTCACACAAACAACACTTGCATATTACATGCAATATATGCCTGGAAAACTTGAAAAGACTTTCAGTTGTAGGAGGGCCTCAGGAAAGCAAGGGCAACGGCTGTCACTGAGGAAACGATTTGAGTGAAGCACATGGTTTAGATGAAAAATATGCAGTATGGTGTTTGATCAATTGTAAACATTGTTGTCCTCAAAATAGAGCCTTTGGGCTGTGGTTTTGGAAAAAAACACACTCTACTTACCTGAATAGGAAAACCTAAGAGGTAGAGGACAAAAAAACAATCAAATGATGCCTCATTCATCAATGATTTAATCCGCAATCGGTGAGTCCAGATTCTATCAAATGAAGACATTGTGCAGTGCTTGTGGCCTAGCTTGGCATGTTCTGCGTGGTCTGGTTGTGCTCAGACACTGTTAGCCGTAGCGGACTCAGACGTCATACTCCTTCCTGCTCGTCCAGGATGATTTCCCCTCACACAGTGACAACAGGTGCCATTTGTTTCCCTTTAAAACACCTCTATTGACACTACAACTAATACCACTGAATACATTGAACACTCTGAAGTAGCTTGGTCCACTCAGTTGAGCTGAACTGATGCTGCCCCTGATTCAAATTTCGAAACAAATTGTTTTAAGCTTATTATCACTTCAGCGTGAGAACTACTTATCTGCCTTAGTCCAAAAGTGGTTTGCAAGGACAGGAGAGCCACAGGCAGACATGTGAGACCAGAGCAAGCCTTTCAATCTGCTGTTGAATCTATGCCATTATGTTGATTTCCATCAAAATAACAGCTGTCTGTGGTGCCAGAGGCTATGGGAGCTTGATCAGTCTCTCTCTCTCTCTCTCTCCATCTCTCTCTCTCTCTCTCTCTCTGTCTGTGTCTCTTTTTATGCCTCTCTCATCCCCATCACTCTCTCTGAAACACATTTATTCAACTGTCTTCGAGTCTGCCCGTCTGTTTGACCATCCATCCACCCAACCATGGCAATCACGATTACATTGTTCAGTTGCGGTCGAGGTTCTGAGGCGTCTGAATTCCCTGTCCGCGCCAGTGCTGCCAAGCGGGCCTCTCGACAGCTTCCAGCGCATTCTAATTAGTCTCCGTCTCCCCCCCCATGCCTTTTCCAGCCATGCGTTTGTGAATGTGTGTGTGTGTGTGTGTGTGTGTGTGTGTGTGTATGTGTGTGTGTGTGTGTGTGTGTGTGTGTGTGGGTGGCTGTCTGTCTGGCACGAGACTCATAGCTCGCTGAGATGAAAGTTCTGAGGGTGTGACGGGTGTATTTGTGCCCCCCCCCCCCTCACCCCTACCCTCCGCCCCCCCCGCCCCCCTCACCCCCCGCTCCTTCCATCGGTTCCCTCTGGGGGCTTCTCGCTCCTACAGACTGGAGGTCTTCCAGAGTGCAGCTCCTCCCCAGCCTCAACCCCCTGCACCCCCCCCCCCCCCCCCCCCACACACACACACACACACCACCACCCTTTACTATTTCATGAGCAAGTCAAGAATGATGAGCTAATTGCCAGAACACAACCTGGATGTGGACCTTTTCCCGGGCCGCTTCAAACAGTCCTCCTCGTGGGGCTCAGTTGTGTTTACTGGGTTCACGCTCTGCCCCACTCTTGTCCTGACAGAGTCCGGCATTCAAAGTGAGTACCGCATCAATTAGCAGGCTTAGCTTCATATATTACTGCAATACCAGCTTAAATATTAATTGCATGGAACTGTGGAATTGGCCCAGTACATTAGTAATTCTAAGAAGTTCTCCTTTTTGTTTTTGCTGACGGTTTCAGATCTGGAGAGAACGGGTACAGTTACTTGTCAGAAGCAGTCAGTCTGTAAATGACTTGTTGAAATGCAATTGGGATCCCGCCAGCAACACACAAAATCCCTGATCAACTCTGTGCAATTCACCGATTATAATGATGTAACTGTACTGATGACTAGGGTTGGTAGATGGCTGAATGTCCCCCACCAATCGGTTTTTGTCCTCTTGCTGAAGATAGATTGAAATACAGGCTGAACAGCTGCCGTTCATTTGGGTGAAAAGGCAAACAATTTGGGAAGGTATTCCTACTGTATTCACTTTCACACTAGTGACCCTAGAAAGTACAAGTTAGATCCTGATAGTTAACCATAAGCACTCAATTCAATGCAGTTTCAACACGGCTAAGAAAACAGTTCGTCAACCACTTTTATCTCAACTCATTCACGGACCATAAACTCTGCGCACTGTGACAAATGACTTGTCTATAACCCATAACTCCAAAAATCGTTTTCAAAAGATTCCAGTTTGAAACCAACAAACGTGAATCAGAGGAGAGGACGTTCCCCCCGTATACCGCTAAAGATCCCATTTCAGATTGAGCACTGAGAGGAGGGAAATCCTCAGGATCTGGTTAAACACGGGGAGAGCACCCGCACAAAATAACTGCCCATCTCTGGCTGGCATTTGCAGTGACAGCGTAAGCCCCGCAAAGCTTCAGCACCGCATATTAATGTGTACGCTCTCTCTCTCCGTCCTGCCTCCATCTCAAACTGATATATGAAATATCAGCCTGTGTGTTACTCTTCTTGGCAATACAGAGCCCTAATGTGAATGGAATCTTCTAGAACTCCTGATTAACTGAGCAGTGCTGACAACGATAACCTTTTCCCAATATGGCGGTTAATTGCATGGGTCTGGTTTGTGGCTTGCCAAATCAGACACACATAGAAATGGAGGATGTTCCCACAGTAATTACAGTCTATTCCTGTCCTCATCTGTTGTGAAAGGAAGAGACAGGCTCTCTGGTTTTGAACTGTTAAAAGTCATCTATTTCGATGTACAAGACGTATATTATTTTCCCTTCCCAAAAAAAGTTTTTGATTCAACACTGTACAACATGGAAATGTGCTTGTCTTCAACCATAGTTCGCACTACCTAAAGCTATTTAAAAATGGCTTAGACGTCAGCACTTAACTTTTACATGAAACATTACAGGTGGAGGCGTCAGTTCTCTCCAGAGACAAGCTCCTCGCCCCGGGCTTTTCAATAACACACATAAGAGAAGGGTCATATTCATCAAGAGTTGGCGAGAGTGACTTTCTTAAAGTTTGCTGCGTAACTCTGTGTTCAGTGAAGTTAATTTGCCTTTGTGATCACCCAGGCAGGTGGCCAGCACACAGCACACAGCGTGGGTATGGGACCTCTGTGTGTCGCCTTGGGAAAAAAAAACACTTCTAACTACAAACAGTTTCCCAATGGGAGATTCACAGCTTTTTTTTCTGGTGCCAGCTAAAACTTTGGCAAAGTCTACCCCTCAATGGACTTGGAAAAAGTAATTTGGAGTTGAAATAATCCTTGTAATAATGTTTTTTGTCAATTCTAGGGTTAGTCAGTGCTAGCAATTCCATCATTATTACTAATAACCTAAAAAAAATGACAATTCCCTGATTGCAATGCCAATTTCTAAAATACTTTGGCGACAAAAAGGATATAAAAGAGAACTTTACAGAAGTCACCGGAGTTTGATTTTCATCTGCCACTGCATTAAGAGATACGAATGAATGTGTGATGTCTGAAAAATTATATAAAAAAGCTCACTGCTGAATTTTATATCAATGTAATTTCTCCTTCTCAATTCAAATGTTGGTGTCCTCTGTATTTGACAGCAGATTCATGTTCATGATCAGAGGGTTATCTTCAAGCTATGCCAAATCCATTCAATGCCATCTTCTTGCTGTGTTCCATCATTGCACTGTTCAGATTGTTTGTTTACAGAAATACGGGCTCGGCTCTGGAACACAACTTAGTGTTGGAGAGAAAACATGCCTAATTAAAAAACACTTAACAGAAAGTCACATGGATACCTTATCAATTTCCATTGCACCCGCCATTCCACAGCAGAAAGTTTCTACTGTTTGACACGGAACGACTTTTATAAAGAAGATGCCAGAAAAGATCTATAAATGAATACTAATTTAGCAAGTTAAATTATGAACTTGAGATGAAATAATTAAGGGAAAATGTTTATATATTTTCATACATAAATTGTTAATGATGCTGTATACAGTGGCATACATTTTCACCATTATTATTATTATTATTATTATTAGTAGTAGTAGTAGTAGTAGTAGGCTAGTAGTAGGCTAATAGTAGGCTAATAGGCTAGTAATAGTGGTAGCTAGTAGTCTTAGGTTGCTTTCATACTAGGTCGGTTTAGCTGGACCGGACCCGAGTGCGGTTATTTCTGCCGTAGTTGGTCTCTGTTCACATTACATGTTTGTCTGCGGACCCGGGTCCGTTTGCGTCATAATTAACACGAACTTCCAGAATTCTCTTTACAAAATATCACTTGGCAACACAGCAAAAGGCAGTGCAATGAAGAGGACAAAGGTAAAGATTCTTTAGAATCTTCAGAACGTTTGCTTAGCAACCTGCTCCAGGGTTCTAGCGAACCGGACCCGAGACCACCTTTTCAGGGGGACCCGAGTCCGGTCCCGGGTCCGCACCCGAGTTCGGTACGGTTGCGTTCACACTATCAAAAACAGCCGGACCATCGGACCAAACGAACCCGGGTCCGGTCCAGCGGACCTAGTGTGAATGGGCCCTTAAGTTTAGTTAAACTTTCTATTAACCTACAGGTAGGCTATTCCGCCCACTACCCAGGTAAAGGGGATAGGTAGACTATAGCAATGAATCGCTTTTCAGCCTTTATGCAAATAGCTTTAATGATGTGAACTGAAGTCAAACACCATGCTGCATTACAGTAGGCCTATGTAGGTTTCTATTGTAGCCTAATAAATGGATACATAGGCTACCATCGGAATTCTTATTAGTTCAAACTATTTTTGCAGACATTTGTGTAAGCCACCTCAATTTAACAAGCAGTCTCGTATAACGTCTGCTTGCTGCGTTTAAAAGAGATAATGATCTTCCACTCACCCCTCGTTTAGCCATCTCACTTTTACTTTATCTTCTACTGTCTATGCTCACATCAGGAGTTTTTCAAGTAGGCCTAGGCCTATGTTTCGCTGCGGTCAGGAGCACCATGCATGTCAGAATACGACTGTCGGCAGTCAACATCCACCAGCCAGCCAAGATAGCCACTTGATGAAAACAAGAATGATGAAAGACATGGTAGCGTCGGTGGGTTCAGTGACTGTAATACCCAGAATGCCGTGCGGTTGTATTTGTGCTGTTGTTGTTATGTCCAATTAGCCTATTAGGTTGCACCAGAGCCAGTTTTATCTACCGCTCTGGGTTGCACATAAGATAAACTTTGTTGTGTTCGATGTTATCACCTTTGACAGTTTGTTAGATTAATAATATGACTTGTAGGATATATTTGTAGGAAGTATGGGACAGGAGAGGATGCTTCAAATTTCAATGATAGCCTACAAACATCTGTAAACATCTGTTTACGAGGGTGGACAACAAATCATACAAATGTCTGCGGTGTTTTAGCATAGGCCTGCTCTTTATATTTTATAGCCTATGGATGGATGGATCCAGGGCCATTTTATGATCTACGTTATGTCCTTTAATAAGTAATAATAAACAAAGTAATTTGGTATTGACTCCCATATACCCATCACCACAACAAATGGTGGATTATTGTTTTGAAAGTTAGTTGTTAGTTATTTGTGGGTTGTGTTGTTCCCATAACTGTAGCCTATCCACCTATTAGCCTACCATGACACTTCCTCTTATTACTGATTTATTTGCATGCCACTGGGTGTGTGTTCTCTGTGTTTGTGATATTCACTTCTATGGCCAAGGCAAGTGGGTTTGAGTGTGTGTAGGCTATTATGTATCTGTGTGTGTGTGTGTGTGTGTGTGTGTGTGTGTGTGGACACTATTGCTAGAGACACTATTGCTAGAGGGGAATTCCGGTGATTTTTCACATAGATGTTCATTTCTCAAGGTCACAATATTTTTTTTTTTTCTTCTTTATCTCGTTTTAGTTGCTGCAGCCAACCGCTAGAGCTTCCAGGCAGCTACAGTGCAACACTCTGTGGGCATGTCCATGAGCCCCCATGTTCATGCCCCTGAGTGTGGCATAGCAGCCTGGCTGGTTTTGCCGTTGGCTGTAGTAGCAACCCAAGCTATGTTAAACAGATTGTTTTAGTTTTTTTTTGTACCGACAGTACTCAGTGATCTCAAGATGTGAAAAAATTGCTGGCATTCCCCTTTAACCTCTTGTTCTTGTTTGGATGATGGCTCTTCTCTCTCTCTTCTCAGCCAAATCATTCTGCTCCTCAAGGTCCACACATGGCGTGTGTGTGTGTGTGTGTGTGGTGATGGTGTTGTTGTTGTTGTGGCGGTGGGGGGTGATGACTGCCTACAGTATGCAGACATCTGTTGAGTTCCCCAAGCTGAGTCAAGTAATGGCCTCTTCCACCTGATCCACTAAATACTCTGTCCTTCAGGCAAAGAGCAGTGTGGGACACATGTAAGGTGGTTTAACATGTCCTTTCAAGTGCACATTACTCATGTGGCTCTTGAGCTGACCCACCTTAAGCTGGCATCTCAGACTGGCTTCTCCCTGATGAATCAGGTGGTGCCAAGATCTTGGGCTTAGATATCCAACATCACTTGTGTAAGTGAAACAGACATTGGTGCAATGAATGTTGTATAGTAATTTGGGTCAAGGACATGACTTATTTTTTTCTTTAGCAAAGAGAAGTTAAGGCCTACTGTACATCACAGAGAACTTGACAATTGACAAGTTTCGGGACAGAACCAACTTTTCTGAAAATGTATTGTTATTGTAATATCTTTCATTTATAAAATGTAATTTCATATCATGTATTGATCATCATCTAATCTCTGTGCCCATGTGTGCTTTCATAATTTGTGTCTTTCCTTTTAAAATAAATAATGTAATGATATGCCTGATTTACTATATATGAAAAATAGTGAGGGATAAGTGTTAAGAAAGCACAGTTAATATATGCAGTTAGCAAATCAAACCTATCAGACCCATTAGAGGAGTTAGCCATACTGTATTATCTTCCCTGAGAAAGGTAGAGAAAGGTCTCCTGGGCTTCTTCCACACAACATCAGATGAAGTAGATTCACTGTAGCCTCTCACTTAACTTCCTCAACACCTTGTGTGTGTGTGTGTGTGTGTGTGTGTGTGTGTGTGTGTGTGTGTGTGTGTGTGTGTGTGTGTGTGTGTGTGTGTGTGTGTGTGTGTGTGTGTGTGTGCATGTGTGTGTGTGTGTTTAATTTTCTGATTGGCAGCTCAAGACATTGGTCCCATTTATATTCACAATTTCCAGTCTGAAATCCATGCACAACTTGAGCTGAGATATGATGTACCTTTAAATTATGCATTCTGTGGAGTATAGCTGATAATACACAGTTGACTTCAGTGTATTATGAATATATAATGAAAAAATATGTATAATAAAAAAAAAGAAATATATTTTATACAGCACAATAATAAACCCGTGTTCTTTTTATGAATGAAAACTGATCATGTATTTAAATTTAAATTTATTTAGCATAATCCACATGAGTGAAATTGCTGACGTAAACTACAGTTGGTCATAATATTGTTCTGATGGAGGAAAAATGGCTGAGGATATGTGCAGACAAACATGTTGGGGGAAAAACAAATAGTAATTCTGCAGCGGCAGAACCCATATTGCTTCCGTTTCTCCGCTGGTCATTTTGAATGATAAAAAAAGACTAACTGATAACTTATTAAAAATGATTAAAAAGAAAATAGTGTCATTTCATAGCATATTTCCATTACACAGTCTATACAGTTCTGAAGAACTCTGACATGGAGACTTCATGTACGGTCACAGCTGGTCACTGGTCGCTCGCTTCCTCTCCAGCTTTCCACAGATTGACTGACTGCTCTGTTTGTCTAGCCTCCCACCCTCCTTCACTAACCTTGCGCTCGGGCGCCTGTAACACCCCCCCCACCCCCCCCCCCCCACACACACACACACACACCCCTGGCCCCACTCTGACGGCCGCGGGGAAGAGGCCCGTGTGAGTGATGCGGCCCGGTGCCAGCTGGCCATCCCACACCTACCGCGCCTCCTCACATCACCTCCTCCCCCTCCATCAACCCCGCATTAGGAAAAGGTCATGTTTACTCACGCAGAGAGGAGAGAAGGAGGCGGAGGAGAGCAGGAGGAGATGGAGGAGGAACCAATGCGCTTAAGGCCTCATAAAGGCATGGTCACTCGTCTCGATTTGCTAATGGTGGTGCTGGCGAGACAAATAGGCCGTATGGGTTTGTTTGTTTGTTTGTTTATTTTTTATTTGCTGTGCTTTTTTTTGCAAGGGACCGGTGTTTTTTTTTTTTTTTTTCAATTATATTTGCTTAGTCATTGCTGGAATAAAGAGAGCTAGTGGTCCATGAAGACTCACGCAGCCAACGCCTCCAGGGTGGGAGTACCCAGAGTACCAACAGATGCTGGTAATCTCTTCTCTCTCTCTCTCTCTTTCTCTATCTATCGCTCTCTGACTCCATCTCACAATCTCCAGCTGTTTCCTATTCTTCTCTGTTCTCTCCGTCACCGAGTAGCTATTTCTTCCGAGCTCCTGGGTTTGGCTCCCCTGGCCTTGCCAATCTGGGTGAATGCAGGCAAACCCGAGTCCCACCATTGTGTTATAATCATCGCCCGGTGTCAATCCATCCTGGGCTCCGTTTAGGTTGACAACCACACACCTGCTCGGTCTTATTGGGGGAGATTTTGATTGGCGGGAGCGATGATGTGGACTCGGCAGGTGATGAGATCAGTGTGATGGGGGAGTGTGTGTGTGTACCTGTGTGTGTGTGTGTTTGTGTGTGTGTGTAGGGAGGGGGGATGGGGGGGGGTTGTATATGGACATTTGGATGATGTTGTGGCGGGGTGGCGAGACAGGCGGGAGGTCGGGACGCTGGCGGGATCATCCCCCATCATCTTCCCCCCTCCTAAATGCATTTGTCATCAGCCTCCACCTGTCTTGTCAGCGCGATCGATTTGAAGAGAGCGGGGGTGAGGGGTGGGGGGGTGGGGGGGTGGCGAGCGATGGAGGACAGAATGAAGTTGTCATGGCAGACGAGCTTGGTGTGTGGTGTGGTGTGGGGGGGAGGGGGGAAGGAGCGAGGCACGAGGCAGACAGGAAGATAATGAAGTCTTCCGATAGGGGCTGTCAGGGCTCCGCCTGACAGCCTCACGATGATGAGCACCCAGAGGAGGATGAAGGGTGGATGAGGAAGAGGAGGAGGGAGAGGAGGAGGAGAGGAGGAAGAGAGGAGAGGAGAGGAAGGCCAGGATGAGAGTGGACGGCGGGGGTGAAGCCATGGGGGCTCCCCTTAACTTCCCGCCGCTCCTCCCCCTGAGTGTGGGCTTCCTCCTCGGCGAGAGAGCCCCGCAGGTGAGATGAATAGTTCAGAGCCGAGGCGGCGCTGCCGTGGTAACGGTGGCGAGGGGGGGCACCGAGGCCGATGATGAGCGGCGCTGGAACTTAAGATGAGTGTTTCACTGGAGCTCGTGGCCCCCACACCAGATGAGGTGGGCATCTGCGCCGTCAGGAGGAGATAGATGGCTGTATTAGCTACGTCTACGTGCTGTAGCTACTCATCAACAGGCAGGTCCAGGAGCATTACAGCTTTATGGCACCACATTAGCAGGTACATAACGGCACTACTGGTGCTGTTATCAGATCATGGAGATTGGGTGTGTGTGTGTGTGTGTGTGTGTGTGTGTGTGTTTGTGTGTGTGCGTGCGTGTTTATGTACACACATAAACACACATTTGTGTAGGTCTGGCTGTCATTTCCATCCAGTTAATTCCCAACCCCAATAATCAAACACTCCCCGCCCCTCACAAACACACACACACACACACGCTCATCACACACTAGCACAGACAAACAAAGGCCATGTTCACACAAGTAAGGAGCTACTATCACCTCTAGAAATGCTCTCTCTCTCTCTCTCTGCTTCTCTCTCTCTCTCCCAACCCCATCCACATCACTGTGTGGACACAAAGCTATTGGAGACCATGTAGTGAGCCCGCTGCTGTCCTTTCTCCTTCTGCCATTCACTTACACTTACACTTGCACTCACTCATTCCTTCACTCGGTTGCTCCCTCACCGCCCAGCGCCTCGCAACCAGCCTCAACCGGCCTCACGCACGCCTCAATTAGTTTGGCCTCGCGAGCGGCGTTTGAGATCTCACGGTTGAGCTACCTTGCGGACTCCACGGGGCTCGAATCCACCGGCCCCTGACTCCAGAGCAGCTATTTATCTCCACTGGCAGCCTTTTTGAAGGCCAACAGGTCACCTGCGCCTTTTTGTTTGTTTTGCTCTGTTGTTGTTGGGTGTTTTGTTGTTTTTTTTTTTTTTCTCTCCCCGCTCCGCCGTAATGTCATGGAATCAGATCAATGAAACGGCCCAGTGAACATGTAGGTCTGACACTAATCTCTGCGGAAGCCCTTTATCAGCCGAGAACCGGGGGACAAATACGGGCAGTGACGGCACCCCATCAACTCGCTGCTGCTCAGCTCAGCTCAGCTCAGCCCCTAAACGTCACCAGGGGACCAACAGGAAGGCTAGTCAGGCTCTATCAGATCACTGTCTTCACCACCATATGCAGTAGTAGGTGCAACAAAGCACCTAATTTATGACTAATCGCAGAATGAAGACCTGGATGTTTTTGGGAAGCATATGCAGTGTATGGGTGCTTAGGGTGCATGTCAGGAAAACACCTAAACTTCGACCTTTGTCAGTGGTGTGCTAAGCTGGGGTTTTATGTATGAGTCATTTTGGGTGTTTGTAGGCAGAAAGCCAAAAAGGTATCATTTGGCTGCCATTGCCACAGGGACCTTTGTATTCTGGTCAAGGTGCTGACCAGGTGGTATTTATTTCTGGGAAACATCGTGAGCAGAGGATATGCCTGACCCTCCTCTGTCATTGTGGAGGTCACACAACAGGGAGCAGTCT
>NC_085002.1:22202493-22214993 GCF_963854185.1 Sardina pilchardus | reverse complement strand
ATGGGTACCGTTGAGCTCATCTCCTCTCTTATTTCACGCCGTTTTCATTCTTAATGGCATTCAACTGCTCACCTCCGTTCTTCTACCCAAATACAACCTGCAGCTGGTCTGTACACAAACAGAAAACATGTTTAAGATTCTGCGTGCAAGACGCTAATGATGTGATATGTAGAAGTGAGTGAAGAAGTTCACAAAAACAGCAGGAAAGCGGTCACGCACTGCTCCAAATAGAAGCTCCATTTACTTGTGAGATCTACTCAGAACTGTAAATAATAAAGATACTGTGAATATTTAAAAAAAAAAAAAAAAAAAAAAAAAAACAAGGTCAGACACAGCACATATTAAATGTGTAAGACAACAAATCAGCAAGAAGCACTTTTAAGAAAACAAGTCTAATGGGATGTGCTTTGGAAAAGTGGGCCCTGTAATGAGGCTCATTTATAAAGCAAAACAAATCGCAGCTCTGAGCAAAGTGGATATCATGAAAATGATTTCAATTCATTGCTCAAAACCACCCCCTGACCAAAAGAAATGAAATAAAATAATAAGCAAATAAAATAAAATAATTGTTAAGTCAAGTCAAGTTTGGAAAGGGAGACGGTAGGCACTAATCCAAGCCCGCTCAGTAAGGAGAGCTGTTTTCTTACAGGAAGTTGTCCAAAAATGTGTTACGGCTACTGAGATGCTGCCTTTCAAGCTTGTAGTTGAGATAACCATCTTCTATACCACTGGCAATAGTTAATTAGCTTCCTCAAAGCAACTGAGGGTTTCGCAGGCACTCGCAGGAAAACACTACGCTTTGACTATTCCCAAGAGCCAGGTCATCCAGGATCTGTCCTGTTGTTACTGACTCTTGCGTCTAGGGAAAAGATTTTTACTTGAAAGATGTGTGTTTTTTCTCCTCTACACACGGGCCCACCCACTGCTTTGCCACTCCCTCTAGTCTACAACAGTGGATGTTGCCAGCGACTTCGACTTCGTCAAAAAGGACAAGAGGTCTGCAGCCTCATGAAAACACTGGCAATCACATGCAATTTCCACCAGCTTTGGACACCTCCAGCCTCTTTCAAGGTTGGGCTGAGAACATTCCCTGTGGCGTCCGATTGAGGCCCCTCCATCCAGCAATTTTACTAAGGTGCTGCTGGCCCCCTGTGGCAGGTGCCAGTAGGCCTGCGGGGTGACCGTTACATCAGTGCTCCGATGAGAGCGGGTAATTGTTGCCCGGCAGGAAGGCGCGTTTCTCGCCGGGGTGGGAATACGCTGCCGTCACCACTGACAGCCGCCGCCCGCTAATTGTGACAGTTCAGCGCTTAGATCACTTTATGTTCTGCTAATTCACTACCCCATGCATTAGTTTCTCCATTAGAATATGCTAATTTATCCCCGGAGCTGCAAAACAGACAACAGCTCTGCCCCCCCACCCCCCGCTTTCTCTCTCCACTTTTCCAGCTTTTTTTTCTCCCTCTCCTGCTGCTGCTGAAACCAGTAGTGAATAATGTGTCAAAGTGACAACCAAGAGAGGGGGGAGAGATAGGGGGGGGGGGGGGGGGGGTAGTGTGAAGCAGACTCACATTCCCATCCATATTTTGCGTCTCACACACCACGGCCATGCAGGTCTTTTGTCAGAGAGCGAGCATTATTTCCCCCATCGAATTAAGGTTCAAACGAGGCAATCTCCTATGTAGTTACTGAAACGATTAAAGTCATTTGGTACAATTCTATTATAAAATGAAAACACTTCAGGAGCTAAAGGTCCCCCCCCCCCCCCCCCCCCCCCCGGCAAGGTGATGTAGCATTGGCATTGGCTCAGGGAGATCTGCTGATTAGATCGGAGTGTTGCGTAAGCACTCATGTCAGGACTAAGACCATTAACCATAGCATGCTGTTGTGTTCGATAGGTCTCACTCGGCCAGTCCTGTTGAGAACTCAGATATCCCACCTGATTTAAATCCATTGCCATCGTAGCAGTAATATGCTTTGTTAGATCCAGAGGTCATGAAGTGCAGCTCTTAATTTACTGTAAAGATACAGTCGACCACTGTAGGCCTAATACATTTTTTTGTCTAAATGAGAACACCTCCTGTCCTTGCATAAAACAACCTGCTGGTGTTCAAACTTCAGTGCTACTGTAGCTCTGTAAATGGCACACAAACGCAGTGCCTCAGACTAAGCATAAACAGATTTAGCATAAACAGACTCGGCATAAACAGTTTCAGGTTCTAGGGCTCCTTTTAGAGTTGTGGACTGGAGTATTTATATTTTACCTGGTCATAGACTTCTGAAGTTCACCTCCAAAATAAAAGCTGCCATCTTTGAGATCCGGCATTTCATTTGGAAAATAACATGGGGATTTTGAATTATCACACCTGTTAAACTTTTGCAGGTACAGAGGCTAACTTGCTATCTAACTAACAAGATACCGGATTTTCTTATAGCCTATATGGGCAAGGATGGGAGCATTTTTGTAGGGGAACTTCAGAGGTCTATTGTAAAAACCATGGTACATGTGCATTTGTTTTGGAGCCGAAGGACTAGCAACTGACGAAGACAATCTCCAAAGAGCTACTGAAAAGATCATGATTCATGGTTCATAATGTTTCTGAGATGTCACCAGGGTGTCAACAACGCCAACAAGTGAATTACAAGGTTAGTTCTCCACCTGTTGGGAGCTGCTAGCTATGCTAGGTGCACAATTCTTTCTCTTACGTTTGTTTACCAGTAAAATTACTTTGAAGCTGGTATATTAAGGTAAAAGACTTCCATGGGATGCCTTTAACACAGTACTGAAGTTGCATGGAGGGCAGATATGTAATCCGTTTACATCTTTCACAAAACTGTGACCAAGTTGTGGACTGTGCCTTTTTAGAAGATGAGTCATGTTTTATAATCATAGCCATAATTTACATGTACTCCATCTTCAAGCTCAGCTGTAATGTTGAATACTGCTGAATCATCCCTGATAAAAAATTAGCTATGAACATATTCCACAGTTCTGCCTTTTGAACTTTTAAAAAAAATATGAAACAGGAAGAGAGAGTCTTACCCCATGTGATGGGTACGTCAGCCAGCCCCAGTCTCCCGATACCAATGATGTGTCAAGGAGATTAACTGCAACAGAAGATAGAAAACACTTTTTCATGGCTGAGAATACAGTCAGGTGCATTCATGCTTAGGTGGTCAAGAAGAACAAAGAAAACAAAAGTACATCTGCTTTGATGCAGCACATTCAGAGACAGTTGTCAGTGAAAGCGGCGAGCTTGTCGGCCATGAGTATTTCATGGCGTCTTATTTACTCTAACTCATGCAAAGGTACATTGATCGACTGACTCGTGTCCCTCAGCCACTGCCGAGGGACACACTGGCGGTTGACATTCTAATTGTCTGATTAATCGCCTCTCAATCCCCGCTCAAGTCCTTCACAGCCCAATCAATGTGTCGTTTGGCTCCGGAGTGTGACACCAACATTGATCATCGGGGCTGAAGCCCCCCTGCGGTGCTGTCCACCTCTCTCTCTCTCTCGCTCGCACCGTCCATGTCTCTTTTCTGCTGTGTCTCGAGGCGCTTAAATTTAGCATGATGAAATATTCCCAACTTCATCACTGACAGACTGCTGGGACTCATCCTGCTTTTTTCTTTTTTTTTTGGCCCACGCCAAGGTGACCGTGGGATCAGACACCCCGCAGACACAAACCCCTCCTGAGTGACTCGGGCGTATAGTGCATGCATCACCACCACCTTTGTCATCATGGCTGAAGGCCATATCCTCCTCAATCACCGTGCTGTTTAAGTAGTCATTGTTATTGTGTGTTTTGATAAAAAGCCCATCTGGCATACCCAACAGGAGGAGTCTGTTGATCTGGCCTTAAGCCTAACAGCAGACGCCTGACGAAGACACAGTGCGGTCTGATGAGGCGAGGGAACCCTGGGCATCCCTGGGAACCGTACGAAGAACGTACGCAACACTGGGAAACACAAGCCTCACTCTGAGGGCGGAACATTACCAGGGAACCTGATCTAATTAATGCCGTGTGTTATGAGACACTGTAGATTTAAGGCTCACAAGTGTGAAAATGAATGATGCAATGATAGGATGATAGGATACTCCACTTTACTCGACTTTGTGACAAATAGGAAAGGAAATGAGAAATAAGTGTCCAATTTTGCAGTCTGTCTCCTCAAACAATGCTTCTGTTCTGGGCAGTGGGGTAAACACACACACGGAACAGGTCATATAAATGAGGTGCTCATAATTTTCCAGCTAACGAAGGAAACAGACTTAAGTAAACTCTCCTCCAGAGCTTCCCCATAGACGCCCTGGTGAAGAACATCAAGAGCCACTGGAACAGATGTCCTCTCTAGCTCGTCCCATCCTCCAGCCCTCATTAGCGGACATTAGTGTTTGTTGTGATGCGGATACTCATCATGGTGCTCGTGTTTACACCGGAGAGACTCGTGTACAGACGTCAGATGCTCAGGTCTCACTTACTCTCTCTCTCCTCACTGCAGTCAGGAGAACGAGGGGGAAATGAGGGAAGGAGAGAGTGAGTGAGTGAGAGAGTGAAAGAGAGATGGAAGCTCAGTGAGAGGGGTGGAGAGTGAGAGGGGAGGAATAAATGGGAAAGATTAGCCCATATGGTGATGGCTCTACTAATTTGAGGAGGTTGTAGATGAGGGCATTAGGTCAGAAAGCCTCAGGTGTCTCACGCTCCCTCCCTCCCTCCCTCCCTCTCTCGCTCGCTCCCTCTCTCCTCTCCCTCCTTTTCTGTCTGTGGCCTCACACAGTCTGCCTATTTGTCTCCTTTGTCTCAGTATTGATCAGTCTCCTTAGCCGCCTTCTATCGGCATGATGAAATTGATGAAGCGCTAGAATCTCAGATGCAAGATTCTGTCCCCTTTGTTCTTACAGCCAAGAACAAAGTATGAAATGTTGAATCAGTTGTACATAGATCACACCACAACATGGATCACACACAACGCTAACCAACATCACTTAAATGATTGTTTAATTCACAAATTGTACAAATGTATGTCATCCAATGTTTGCAGGTCGTTTGAACAAATTGTTCTACATATGCTATTGTATGTCATACAGGTTTATCATTTTCACTCTTTCATAAATCTTCCACTTTTCGCTGATGGCACGGCACATGACATTTAGCATCAAATATTGAAGTATGAGGCAGACAGATATTAACACAGAGATGGTGTCAATGTAGTATTCTGGTATCAATGTAGGTATTCTGGTGTCAGGCCAGAGACCCCTAGATAGGATCCTATCAAAAGAGGTGATTCACTCGTTGAGAAAATGAGGAAATATTTTTAAAAAGGTGCCTGGTTGTGTATGTGTGTGCGAAACACACATGAAGGGGGGAAAAAAGAGTGTGAGAGATTCCTGTAGTCAGCTCAAAATTTTAGGGTGGTACTGTATAAGTCACCCAGGATAATAGCTCCCCTTATTAAAGCAGTTTTGCAGAGCCGGTATAGAACGAGGTGTTCTTTGTCGAGATTGTACTGTACTGTATAAGAGCAGTACTCCTCAACACCACATACAGTACATTATTTCCCATTATAGGCCTGCAGAGTACTAAGTCTCACTGAAACAGAACAGTCCATAGCGGCGTGACAGTGTGTCTGGAGAGTGTGTGTGTGTTTTTGCTCCGTGCGTGCTGAGTGGGCTCTGGGCGTCTGCCCTGCCTCCTCTGGCCGGTCGCGGGGGAACATGTATCAAGTGAACGGAGTGATGGAGGGCCGCTGTGCGGGTCACTGGAGGAGAACGCCTGCAGTGGCTCTCCGGTGACACGGCTGAAATATCGGCCGTCCAGGGCCAGGAGTTAAGTGTGCTGCCTGCGGGGGCTCTGTTGTTGCTGCTGCTGCTGTTGGTCGACCATTGGGTCTTAAAGGCAGGTGGCCTCTCTCATTGTGTGTACACACACACACACACACGGACAAGTATGCGCTCACACATGCACATATGGCACACACACATACACACACCACACACACACACACACAACCACTTCAGAACATAATAAACTGTAAAGTTGTGAAATGTTCATTCAGCTGTCTGCCTCCTGTATGAATCTGAAAAGGCAACAGAGTTGTTTTTTTCCCCCTCCGTTTGTTCTCTCAGATTGAATAAATTGGAAACGTTTCTATCCTCAGAGGTACCGAAAAATGAGTTTTGTGACAGCGTCTTCATTCTCGTTAATAATCACAGACAAATAAAATGCAATTGTCTAGCCAAAGTTATGAGCTTTCCATCTCAAATTGGGATCATTTCACCAAATATGTCAGTCCTGATCGATTAGCTGACATTGCACTACCTAGAGAGAACAGCTACAGAGACTAACATATGGCAAAAATATTGAAAGTCTGGTAATATTCTAACTCCTTCAGCACGGACTACCAAAACTCCCTTTGGAACAGGAAGAAAACATATCTGTTGTGCTTTTCAGTGCTTTCTTTCCCAGCTTCCCTTTCAGTTTCTTTTATTGAACTCGGTCAATACTGCTCAGTAATTAGAGGCAGCCCGTCTAAAAGAGTCCCGATGGAGTCCAGATGATGTGGAGTGCCCAGACGGGCTCCGCAAACAAATTCTAGAAGTCATTATCAATAGTGAGAAAGACTTCCATGGCGTGTTGACAATGCTGATCTGGTCAATAGGATGCCTAGAGAGTGGGGGGAAGCAAACAAAAGTGTGCGGCACGTGCAAACGCACCAGCCTTTCATCTCCTTATCAAACGGCCCCAGCTATCCAGCTATACATCTGCTATAGAGATCTGCATTATTCATCTGCAGCAGGAAGCGGAGGACAGCGGTGGCGCATGAAGAGGATTCATTAAGGAAAACACACACACACACACACACACACACCCACACACAGACGGGTGTGAGTGGAGCCAGAGTCAGCTGTGCTCAGCTGCGTCTGATGCCTCAGACGATTTCATCAACTTCTAATGACTGTCACTTCGCCGTGGGAGCCGACGTCGAGGTTTTTCAACAACAGCAACAAAAAAAGAGGAAATTGCTGCACATTGTGCCATAAATACAGATATGTTTCCTCAATCTACATATAATGAAAGTGTGTGTATGGCGAGCCCCCAATCAGACAAGTGTATGTCTCTTAAATGCACAGGCATAATTATTTATTGCAGTGGTGAATGATAATTAAAGCAACTTTAAAGAGTTTTTAGGACCTTAAAATAACGTTTCCAAAATCATTTCAGCGGTTCATAAACTCGTAACAGGATGAACGGCACTCATGCATTCACTTCGCGGCCCTCTATCGGCTATAACCGCACTATGTAACTTTACCAGATCGGGTAGCGTACCTGTAGTTCGAATGAGACATAAGAAATTTGACTAGTTTCGATTTCACAATACATCATTTAATAAAATCACGCAACATACTCTGCGTTGTCTGTGGACATCATTATTTGCTGGATAAACCAATAGCATGCGTGCAAAATAGGAAAGATGCTTTAGTGTTGCTTTAAATGCACCTTCAGATCATGCTTTTTGATGTTTGCGGCGGGGGAGCCTGTTCAGAGGTGAGGGAGTGTGTCCATATGTCCAAATTAAGGTCATTATATAGATCAGCTGTCACATCGGTCAGGGTCAGTGATCGCATATTATTAAATGAACTAAATACTGTGCTCCAATGTGTGCCCCATTTTCATCTTAATGAAAAAAATTAGGACAGTCTGTAAAATTTTTACATTTTGCACAGATGCGATAAGAGCATCTTTTTTTCAGATGTCCACTCCAACACACCTACATAATATTGGAAGTACAGTATCTAAGAATTGTCAATGACCAGTTGCCATGATTTCTTTTGTCCTTGACCATGACCTTTCAAGGTTTAATTCTTAGGCCTTGTGAAATAAAGCCGTCACCCTGATCGTGAAACTAACCAAAACAACAACTCTATTCCTCCTGCCAACTATTATAGGTGCTTCTCAACATGCCTCCTCGATGCTCGATCCTCGAGGGGCATTCCCACTGATCTATAACTAACACTGGATAGACTATCCCATTGTTTTCGCCCCATCATTCTCTATGTAGATCAGTGAGAATTGAGGCCCGAGGAGCGAGGGAGGTCATACAAAAGCCCAATGCCCAAGTCCTTCCTCCTCAAGATGCCTTACCTGTTGGTAAACTGACACTGCAGCCCTTTCTGTAGCACATCTCTTGCCCTGTACTCTTGTGAATCCGCACACTCCGCTACTATCTTGAGTGCACCCTCAGCTGCTTGGCTGCACACTGTTAGCGCTAGCATGGCGTGCTAGCACAGTTTTAGCTTAGCGTAGCGTATAGCGTGTGTGTTTGTGTCTAGCGTAGCGCTGGCAGGCAGCACAGCGGTAGCGGTTCTCCCGCGGGGACGGAGTGCATCAGTGGCAGCAGTCCTCTGGGAGCGGCGCTCTTCGCCGTGTCTGCTGACGGAGTGTCACGGCACATGCCGGGTGTGTGGATATTTATAACGCAGGTGCGCGGAGAGGGCACTCGCCAGCCACAACTCACCGCGCGCGCGAGGGGAGCGCTCGACTGTGTGGGACACGCTAATGACTGACGCTAGGCCTATAGCTGACTCTGTGTCCTGCCACTCCCCGAAATAAACCGCAACACCAGCCAGGTGAAATAGCAACTTTTGAAAAATCTAGTTTGAAAAAAAGAGGTGTTCCAATTTCAGCGGATTCATTTGTCATGGGCTGCGGGGGGTATTGGCATCGGAGCCCCAAAACAGCGCGCGGCTAAAATAGGGAAAACATTCTATTTGTCAACAGGGTCTATCAAAAACTAATCACCACGTCTAATGACAACTGAAAGGTCTTTTCATGAGCAGACCTAATGACTTCCCATTTCCTCGCAACGATTCATTGCTAGTGTTTCATCAACACCTTCCATCTGATAAAAAGTATCTCATCAGTTCAGTAAGCACCCATGTAGCACATTAATTTGATTTTGTTATTTTTTTCCCCTTAAAATGTTTTTTGTCCCTGATACAGTCCTCAGTCTCCTCCGAGGATGGAGAATGGCAGTCATAAATCAGCCAGCACTGACTGAATTATTGACTGGCTCGGTCCGACAGGGCCAGTGACGGCCTCCCTCAGACCAGGGTGGAAACTGAAATTACCCCCCCTCCTGCCCCTCTCCCCCCCTCCTCCCCCTCTCCCCCCCTTCCCCCCTCATAGTTCCTCGAGCTTCAGACTTTGGCTGTTTTTTTTCTTTTTTTTACTCCTGGAGACTAATGTCTACATTTCTCATCAATTAATGACTAAAAAAGATGATTTATTTAGCGTGTTCCTCCACACGTTTCCAGCGCTCTCTTCAGGAGCCTGTTCCTACTTGACGAAATGTTGTTTCCCGAACTCAACAGAATGTTCCGGCACGGCAGCGTCGCCGTCGTCCCGTCCCCTTTTTTTCATTTCACCGACGCACTCGACCATCTGATGGAAAGCAAGCGAGTGTCCGGAGTTAAGCAATCCTTGGCGTTCAAGGAAAACACATTTAGCAGTCCTTCAGAGCAATCGCTCCTCTTTGGTCCGCCGACCGAAAATGAAGCGTCACAGCGCGCGAAAAGGGATAAATTCCACACTTGACAGTCCATTTCCACCAGATACTGTTTTTTAATCTGTATAAATCTGTGTAAATGGGCGTATTGTTTGCTTGCCATTCAGGGGAGGCCACTGAACTGTAGCACTGGAACGCATTTCTCCGTCTGTGTTGGTGTTTACCATAGATTGGTTCAGTGCTAAGCTCCTGTCGCGGAGAACTCTCATCAGATAATGGATTAAATGTGTGCATGTGTGTCTGTTTGTGTGTGTGTGTGTGTGTGCGTGTGTGTGAGAGAGTGTCTGACAAGGAGAGTCAGTCAGGCAGAAGAAATAAAATAGAATGTATATGAGTATGTGTGTGTGAGAGAGAATGTTTGTGTTTATACGTGTGTGTGTGTGTGTGTGTGTGTTTGTGTGTGCGTGCGTGTGGTGTAACCGTGTGTCGCCTGATTTCTTCAGTATGGGGTGCTGTGATGCAACATGCCTGGCTGCACTGATACACAGCCTATGTGAGGCTTACAAGCTGTCGGGACTTTGACACCGTGCCACCGCGCTCCGCTCATTGTTATGCCATCGCTTGATAAAATGTGATTGGATTAGCGACAAGCGCCAGGAAGTAAACGCAACAAATATGTCGATGTCTAACAGCGTAACATAAGAGCTCGACTTGCCCTCTACTGTGATGTGGCATTTCGTTTTCCATTCATATCAGTGTGATCCAAAAGCACAAAGGAAGGCAGCTATTGTGTTGTCTCCAACGTTAGCTCCACTGTACTTTTCGATTCTTTTCGTGTGAAGGCCCAGCGGTTGATGGACACCAAACAAGCACCACAAACAATATTCAACATGGAGTTGCTGATGTAACTCAATGAGTCACCTAGGAAGAGGCGTCCAATTTTATGACTAGAGGTACAAGTTTGGACATTTTGTCCCCGGCCCACAGCACTGTAATAATGAGGGGCATGGCACAGTCAAAGACCCTGTAAAGCCTGACATGCATGGGGAAACAGTGAAACGGGAACGTAGATGTCGGGAGGTTTCTGTTTAGTATTTAACATAAGGAATGTGTAAGTGCAATATTCTATTCCACACTCAAGTAAACAATTACTTGTGTGGATTATATCGCATTCAATAACATTCAGGACTATTGCCACATTTCATCTTTGCAATAAAAACAAAGCAATCAGCCTTTTATTTGCATTTCAAAATTGCACTCAAGTGAAACTTAAGTGTCCATTTCAATCATTTCAGTGTTTTAACAAATGTCGGGCACAAGATTGGCTGTGAAGGTAGGATTCCTTCATCATAGTGATATTTCATCTCACTTGGCTCAGTATATGTCTACCCTGGGGCCAGGGGGAATGTACTGTATATGTCACGTGAATGCAATGGTAATGCTTATGCCATATCCTAAATGAAAACACCAACAGCCCTTGTCTCCTCTGTCTGCCTTGTGATACAGTAGGATCTGATGAATAAAAATCTACACATTGTACGATCAAATTTTTTATTCGCCTGATTTAACATGCTAACTGATCTCTGCATTAATACGATACATTTCAAAATGTGTTAAACGATAAATCAATCCCTCCAAAAAGATTTCCTTTTGGTTCTAACAGATTCCCTTTTCACCTCTGCATTTCTCGGCTTTAATCTCATTGTGAGAAGTGCGCTGTGAATGAGAAATGTCCAGAAATAATGAATAAAACTCTCACAAGAGCATACTCTCAACCAACTCTCACTTTAGTCATTGGACTATGTCGGAGTAGGCAGTGCCGGTTCAGCCCTCCATGGGGCCCTAAACAAAATCCTGCTAAGGGGCCCTCCTACCTGTACTCGGGCCAAAATGTAACCTTTTTTTTTTTTGTCGCACCTGATACCTCAGTGTTCCCAATTCAATCATCCCAGCCCATTTTGTCTACAAAAGTTACCAAATATAGTGTTTTCCTCATACAGGACTAGGAGAAAGAAAATAATTGTAAAAATAATTGAAAGCAAAATAATTTTATATGATTGAATCACCTTCACAGCTATAAAAGCAGTTTTAGGGTCTGGGCTGCTTGATTGTGCTAGTAGGCCGTGGGTTGAAGGCACCCTTGTCAGAGCTTCTCCGGCCAACCTGTCTCCCCCGACATGGTCTCTGTGGTATATTGGCTTTCTTAAGTTTGACCCTCTGGTGTTACCGTCACGCCCCTTGTGGTAGTTCATGCTTGTGTACAGTGCTGATTCCTGGGTTCGACAATACAGTGACGCCTGTGTTACAATGGTCTCCGTGTTCTTCCTTAATCAACATTAATAGTGTGTTTATTAGTCCTAAACTATACTACAGTCTCCACCTCACGCCTCACAGCAGGCCTGATTAGACCCATTACACCGTGGGTTCTGCCATTTGGAACATCACACGGGGCACCTTTTTTTTTATACCAACTGTGTGAACGCTGATGCAAGAAAATGCAATAGATTTTTGCCAACTTTTCCCATAAACCATTCCCCTCTGTTTTTAATGATCTTGGATCTAATTAGATAGAGGAACTTGCTAAAAGAAAAAATGTAAAAAAAAACAAAAAAACATACTGTCTTTCTTTCTATTTCTTTCTCTCTTACTCTCAATCCTTCATATATGTTTCTCTCAGCTGAGCCTCAGTGCTGTTTGTATAAGCATTATGAGAGTGTTAGTACTATTGGTATAGTAATGACTGTGCGTGGCAGATATTAATATTGCGGGGAAAATGTGTTTGCTGTGGGAGAGAGGTGAACATCCTGCTCCTCAGCTTTATGCCACCTTCAGCCCCCTCTTAATCACGTTAGGCTTGTGATTTATGTGCAAATTATGGGGGCATAAAATGTATTATTTCCTTATGAAAATGGGAGGGACGATCCATCACCGTGGATCAGAGGAAGTCTGCTGATCACTAAATCACGCTCAGGGACACAGCCAACAGCAGC
>NC_085002.1:22197493-22199993 GCF_963854185.1 Sardina pilchardus | reverse complement strand
ACACGAAAAAGGAGTAAACATGTTTGTTAATGTTGTAATAGTTGAGGACATTTTTGAATATGATTTAAAAAAAAAAAAAAAAAAAAAGATTGTAACT
Organism: Sardina pilchardus; assembly: GCF_963854185.1. Taxonomy (NCBI): domain Eukaryota; kingdom Metazoa; phylum Chordata; class Actinopteri; order Clupeiformes; family Clupeidae; genus Sardina; species Sardina pilchardus. Next base: position 22,199,896 of record NC_085002.1, on the reverse strand, counting down.
GTGAAAAGAGAAACTGGTGCAAGCAGGCATGTACTGTATTGCGCTTATGATACAGCCCTGCACACATCTCTGCCTGCTGATCACGCAGGCACACTCCATGACAAATGGAAATTCAAGCTATTTGCCCACTGGTTTCATGATATAAAACAATTTCAAATAGCCATGTCAGTCAAACTACTCTCGGGTTGTTTATCTGTGTCGCCAGTTAACTGAGGTAGAGGAGCCATTTATCTTCTGGCCAAGAGACCATGTATTTTGGGTGTTTTTCTGCCAGGGTAAAACGCGATTACTACAGAGCCATTAATCAATGAATCGCACCAGCACTGAAAGAGTGTTATTATTTTTCTCTTCCTCCTTTTTTTCATTTCAAGCATATGGACTCGCACGCTGTATTCATCGCTCAGCCTGGAAATCAGCATGGAGAAGGAATTAATTTGTACCGCAATTCCCAGAAGGATGAAGCCTAGACATCCAGTTTGGGCAGCTCGGAATGTTTCCGATAACTGCGGTGCACCACTTTATTAGGTCAATTAAATTTGCAGCTTTAATCTTTAATTCATGATGACTAATAAAGAAACAGCCAAACATGAACTTTTGAACTCTCGCTGTGCATGATATTACATCAAATCCTTCCATTTCATGACATCTATGGCGGCAGATGCTCCTTAAAATAGAGGCTTCACAATTACTAATCTATCTAGATTATTAAAAGATGATAGATAACAAACTACAAATTCTTTTAAGTAATGGAGTGTTTTGCATAAATGGAATTCCATCATGTAAGGCCCGTGGTAAAAATGTGAGGCTAATAAATGGCATCTAAACAAATGAAAAGGAAAAGTTCTGACACATGAATGGGGACATTGTTCAATTATTTAGTTATTATGGCTTTATATCATCTTTATGTGATGGTTTTATTTGATTTGTGATGCTGAAGTATGGGGTTTGTGTACATTCGTTCTATGAAGGTTCAGATGCATTGTATATTTTGATCATCAATAAATCTGTAAATAAATAGACAATAAACAGACCAATGAAATTAAGGCAGCCTCACCTTTTTATCTGAGCTCATGATACATGGTGGCTTGACAGTTTAGCCCCAGCTTGCCTCTTAAGACTCAGTGACAACTGAAATAAAGGTATGCAAGCATTTCTAAAGGCTTAGATCTGAAGTCATTTATCATTATGATTGCACATGTCAATTTTTGATGTGAAGTTGATGTAACAATGATGCCAAATAAATAGATTTCTCCTGACATGAGGTTATATTCTGTCAGTTTCAAGGTTGACATTGACTAAGGTGTCATAATGGATAATATCGTTCAGTGTATTCTTGTGATGTAAGATTGACATAATGTTTAGAATCTGACACATCTACAGTTCAAACTGAGTTGAACATGCCATCACTCTTTATGTCTTCTGAACAAGTCAGGACGGGAGAAGTAGCCAGTTGCACCCATCTTCTGTGAGCCTACCCACAGTTCCTCCCATCTGCATGAGTGCTCTATCCAGCGCACCTTTTGACCAACACACCAATTCCACTTGGCCTCTACCCCTACTCTTGAACATTGCCCCCGCAGCAGTCTCTACATGAGGTGCCCCTTAGTACAACACCATCTCACCTGCCTACTCACCCCCACTCACCTACGACACCATCTCCTACTCACCCCCACTTACCTACGACACCATCTCACCTGCCTACTCACCCCCACTCACCTACGACACCATCTCACCTGTCTAGTCACCCCCAATCACCTACGACACCATCTCACCTGCCTACTCACCCCCACTTACCTACGACACCATCTCACCTGCCTACTCACCCCCACTTACCTACGACACCATCTCACCTGTCTAGTCACCCCCATTCACCTACGACACTATCTCACCTGCCTACTCACCCCCACTCACCTACAACACCATCTCACCTGCCTACTCACCCCCACTCACCTACAACACCATCTCACCTGTCTAGTCACCCCCACTCACCTACAACACCATCTCACCTGCCTACTCACCCCCACTTACCTACGACACCATCTCACCTGTCTAGTCACCCCCACTCACCTACGACACCATCTCACCTGTCTAGTCACCCCCACTTACCTACGACACCATCTCACCTGTCTACTCACCCCTCTCTGCCCTTTGCCTGCTACTTCACCTGAGCTTCCTTCTCGTCTGTCTCTTGACCGCTTTACCTTCGACACCCTCCAGCCCCCCATTTGCAGACGTTTCCGTTTCTACTCTCCCTCCTCTAGCTCACCCTGGCTGCCCCTCTGGCGCGGTTATGTCAGACACAACAGCGGCCGGAGCCGTCACTCCACTCCACTCCACTCAGGCAGACGGCTCAGGCTGGGTCACTCAGTGTCACTGGGCTGGAGCGCTCTGTGACAGCCTCGT
>NC_085002.1:22139993-22194993 GCF_963854185.1 Sardina pilchardus | reverse complement strand
GCATTATCATAGGTCATTTTCATAAGTGGCGTTAGATTAAATGCTGCTTGATTGCCGAGGGTAGACATTTCTGTAGACTTACTTAGTTCCGTGTTATTGCTAGGCGATATCCATTTATCCTCAAAGTGCTTGTGGCCCCACAACATTCAGTTTGGTCAGGAATCTCCAAAGAGAGATTGTCCTGTGTCTTATCACACTTCTTCAAGGACAAACAATGCCCAATTGATCCTTCAGTTACTTGGCATCGGCTTCAAACGGTGACTTGTTCAGTCAATGCACACTTCAGTAGCTTTTTAACATGTTGATAAGAGAATAGTCGGCGCCGCGGTGTGAAGAGAGAAACACAGCACTTAATGTATGGGCTCATCAGAACTAATGTGTTTTTAAAATGCTTATAAAAATGTAAATTAATCTAGGCTGAAATCAGCATAAAGTAATTATCATAAAGGCTTTTATATTATTATTATTTAAAAATATAAAATAAATAAAAAACCCTGTCTGTCTATCAAGGCCGACGCTTTTGCATGAATGAGATGTTTGTAAATTGAATTCCTTCCCATCGCACAGAGCCAAACAGAATAATTTGTGTCAGTCCCGCCAAGTATGTGAACGCCTTTGTCCTGGCACATTGGCAGCAGGACTAATAGCATGGTCTATGAATGTGTAAAGATTTTTCAATGTCAGTACTTAGTTTTATCCCTGATAAATTGCAGCAGTTTAATCAAAGAAACCGATCAACAAAACCACAATAACTTTGAAATTACTGGCAGCAACAGGAAGGATTTGGTAAGTGAACACTACAATCACACCCAATAAGCCTCTGCTTTTAGAGGCCACTGGACAATTAGAGGAAAAAAGAGGATGGAAATGTACTGATGGGGGAGAGCGAGGCGATGGAGAAAAACACCCCTCTCTCTCGCTCTCTCGCTCTCTCGCTCTCTCGTTCTCGCTCTCGCTCACACACATAGGGCTTCCTCAGCCGAGCGCCGGAGCAGCTGGTCACAGCCAAACACAGAGGGCCAGAGAGAGGAACGGCCAAAAGAGGGACAGGGCCTTCTGAGCACGAGGCAAGGCGAGGCAAGGCGAGGCGAGGCGAGCACACAGGGGAGATTCTGTGTGATGCTCGGGCAGCAGTCATGTGATCCTCCCCCCCGCCCCTTTCACCACCCTCCACCACCACCACCATCTACCTCCACCACAGCCCATCTCCACCCACCCTGCCCAGCTCCCACCGTGGACGCGTGCTGCTTGCACGGTGCAGAGGCTGAGTGTGTGGAGGGCAGCGCGGCACAGAGGTCTGAGCTTGGACACTCATAATGACCACATGTCTGGAACGTACTGTATTTGGATGCTGCACAAGAGCGGGGAGGGGACTGTGGCTAGTTTAATGCACTGCAGTACTGAGCATGCTTAATTCAAAATAAAGACTTTGTAGACACACGGTTCCTTTCTGCATAAAGGCCACATTTTAATAACAGCATAAGATGCTTTAATAATAAAAGTCTGAAATCTGAGCGGCAAATGTTACATGTTACAATTTTGTGTAAATTAAAGGAAGGTAATTAGTAGCCTCCAGCAAAACAGATGAAAGGAAAATGAAAGAAAAATGTCACTGACAGAGTGTGTTTAAGTTGAATTGATCACATGGTCTACTGCTAGATAGCACTGCTTATCTCAATTGCTAAAATGACACCAGATTCTTCAAGTGCCTAATTAATGTGCTCACATACTGAAATGACATTTTCAAATGATGAGATTTCGTTGAAATAGGAGAAAATCTTCTGAGACGACGACAGCCTGTTCTTTCGAAACGAGAACTCAGGAAACCTCAGCAAGCACGGATTGAGCCTAATCCACGACTCCTGCAGCTTCACTACAGGTCTAAACTTCAGGGCCTTTGAAGAACCCACTTCAGAACGTTCTAGACCAATTTTAAACACTCCTCTCTGTTGCCTGTCTGACTGTTAGATAGTGATTTTGAATTCTTAGTTGTTGCCAATATCATGCATCACTTAATTCCTTCATTGCATCTCTGGACATACAGCGCAACAATGGCATCATTTTCCAACTCTTTCCCCCTGCTTGTAGTCACAGCTTTGGTGTTTAGAGGGAAAATAGAAAAGGTTGGCCGGGGGTGGGGACGGGCTTGTGTTTGAATCCGGTAGCTCTTCCCTCGGCTCTTTAGGAGCTAATCCCCGAGAGAAAGGAGCGTGACGTTCGGAGCTTGTACCTCTCTCTCCTGTGTGCGACCGACACAGCCAGCGGTGATGACACCTCCTTCACTCTGAATTTTTTTTTTTCTTTTTTTTTTTTCCCTTCAAAGTTTTTCGTCTGCTGGCGGCTCAAACAAAAACACCAGCGTATCTGTTCCGTCTCAGCCTCTCTGTGAGGAGAATGGGATGTGATGCCTCGTTGAGAGCTGGTGGGTGTGCGTGCGGGAGGAAGAAGAGACGGCTCATAATCAGGACGAGACATATGTCTGCTACGGCTCTTAACACACATATGGAATGCGCATGTGTGTACACACACACACACACACACACACACACACACACATTATACAGACACACACACACACACAAACATAAACATACAGTATACAGACACACTCACTCACACACACACACACACACACACACACATACATATACACACAGACTCCCACACGCTCTCAGACACCCTCACACACATGGATAAATACACAGACACACATTCATTATAATCAGGGGCATTTCATCTGTCTGTCTGAATTAGACATCTTTGTGTGGAGTGATCGGTGCTTGGCTGTAATTTCAGAGATGATCTACAACACAGAGAGGTGAAGTAATCAGCCGTCACAGACTATGAGGGGAAAAGCTCAAGCAGGGGCTTGGAAAACAAGGAGATGTGGGTGGCAAAATGGACTCATCACCTATGAACTGAGCCCAGAGTTGTATAGCTGTACCAGACAGCCATTACACGTAGTCATGCGTGGCTATATGCTCCTCTTGGCCTCCCCTATCATCACTGTCAGATGGCGGAGGCATTGCCTGTGCATCCTTATGCTGTACAGGACTGGGTATGTCCCATTACATTTCTAGTAATAACAGCTTCCCTCCATCTTGCAGAACCTTTCATGTCAAAATCCGCATCTAGTCTCCGACAGCTAGACCTTTTGATACTTTAAAAGAATTTCGAGAGGTGCAGAGAGGCAGTTGAAGAGCAGAGTCATTATTGCAACCCATGGCTGTAAAGAGAGAGACACCGAACGACCTACAGATTGGCTCGTTCACACCGGTCGTGTGGTTGTCTCTCATTTCGTCACCCTCCTGGATCCCTGAGCACGTTGTTTCCTCATGGCGGTGGCGAGCGAGTCACCACCCAACACAGGGGCGTGCGACTACCTCATACGAGAGGTGCATCAGGCCCCGGGGCGGTGGGGCGGTGGGGCGGGGAGATGGAGAGGAACCACTCGGAGCGACTGCGCTGGGAGTGTATCTGTGCGTGACGGGGGTCAGAGGGAAGCAGTTGGCTGGCAGTAACCTTGAATTACCTGCCTGGCTACCTCTTGGGTTGCCATTTTGTGTCTCTGCGTGATGGCAGATGGCAGGGTCACTAGGCAAGAGTCGGCCATTGTGCCTCGGCTATATATAGAGTGGCGATGACACAGTCGTTTAGCATAACACGCTTCACTTTATTCACTCGCCCAACATGGTCTGCATGTTCCATTTGTTCATGACGGATCTACAACCTTTTACTCTCTCTCTCTCTCTCTCTCTCTCTCTCTCTCTTTCTCTCTCTCTCTGTTGCTGACACAGGGATGATGTAATTTGATGCAGTAAAAGTGTGTGAAGCCAGAGAAAGCATGTCAATGTTGTTGATCCAGAATTCTAGGCATTTCCAGAATTATTACACTAACCATCAAACCATTACCGTTATGAAATTATTATCGTTCTCTGATTATTATTTTCAATCAGTCTTGTATTTCACAAACACTATGCTGTGTAATGAAGCTTGAGGCATGTTTTGATTAGCTTACTTTGGAACAGCAATGCTTGGGAAATGAAATTGTACAAATCAAGCTTGGGACATTTTAATCAGCCCTCTAACGGCCTTTTATTATCACTCTTCCCGTGCGGTGTGAGAGAGCTACTGCGTCGGCGTCGTTAGTCGCCCGTGCAACAGCTCTGCGCTTGCCAATCGGCTTAGATCCACTTGGATTAATTGCCCCCAGCGCAGACAAACCTGCGAGTCAGGTGAGCTGGAGCTGCGGCCGGCCCCGGCGCCGCTGACCAAAAAACAGGATTTGGCCGCAGGGTATACCGCGCCGTCTGCCGCCGCCGGGCACACCAGATGGATCCGCGCAAAAGAAGGCGCGTGAACGAGAGCGAGCGAGCGAGTGAGCGAGCGAGCGCTGGCGGGCGGAGAGGAGGGGAGAGTGTGGGGCCCAACACCCAGGCGGAGGGCTTTAGCGCTGTGAGCGCTCCGCGCCTTTCATCCCCCTCAGAGGAGCTCTGGAGGGTTCAGTTTGCAGGCAGGCTGAGGACAGTGCGGACAGGTCAAACACAGTTCAAATTGCCACTGCAGAGGCTGAACGAGTGGGGAAAGCACTTGCCAACTCATTACGTGCCAATAAATCACTTTTGCCGTGGCAAGATGCCTTTTCTGATGTTTAGGTAATCACATTGTCAAGTCCCACAGCTATTTCAGCTGTGACTGTTACGTAAGCAGGGGAGGTCCATTGTGTATTTTCTTCCCCACATGGAGGCAGTTCAGTCATATTACCCCCTAAAATACACTTTTTATGTATCTACACATCAACATGGCAGGTCAAACCATTCAGACACATATGCAAGGGTAAATAATGACAGCTGTACGTATCATATAATGTAATTACAATGTCATTAATGGTGATATACATATTTAATATGAGACATGTAAACCAATATGACAAATGTCTCACATAAAAGTATTATGTTGTATTTTATTTACAATGAATATAAGCTACATTAAGTCCAATTATGGCAACACTATTACCAGTAATAGCAGAATATATCTTCATTTGTGAACTTGCTTTATAGTTGTTAGAATAGGCAAAGAACAGGCAAAACCATTTCTCACACAAGGCTGACAGAATGACAATAATGTACTTGGCAGCACATTGAGCAAGTTGAATATCAGTAAGGAATCTTAGACCACACTGATGTCAGTCTGGCAACATCATTAATCATGCTCTACACTTCATGCCCAGCATTTAACCGTGTCTAATACCGACTCTCCAGGTAAAAATGCGTCAGTCACTCCCCTTCCATAAATACATTTTCTCCTGGAAAGGGGGCATAGTCGAATGGTATTAAAGGCCAAGCTCTTTGAATGTAATAACTATGAAAAAGACATAGAAACCCAGCCAGTGAATATATTTATATTACCATATATATATATTACAGTGATAAATCAATCTAACATTAGCGAGAATTAACTTGAGTGACCTTTGATGTGTCCCTACCACGTCTGACAACTGAGAGTGAAGTCTCTTAGCAATGAATGGAAAGCTCCACAATCACGGTGGATTGATGGCTATTGCAATAGACACTCATAAATCTAATTTTGCACACTTCCCAGCTACAGAAATATCCCGACTACTGAATGTGTTCAACAAACTTAGATGTAAGTTATTCACAGGTCCCCATGTGACCAGCAAGCACAGCTAAATGTAGAGACAATATCATCCGTTCAATTCAGTTCAGGTAGTGTATTACAGATAAAACACAAATGTGATCCTCAAAGGTAAAGCTAGAAATGTTAAGTAGGCTGTGGTTTCCTGTTTCTCACTTCTCTTACCGGGACGGTAAGTTCCAATGTTGCAAGGTTGGTTTTCGGCCTGGGGACGCTAGGGGGTGCGGGTAAAGTCACAATTTTCACCGGAACAGATAATTTAATCATCCAAATGATTTCTAGACGGGTTTATTATCTTTAAATAGTTGCCAAGTTCCCCTTTTAACCAATGAGAGTGACATCTGTCATTCCCTTTAACTTCAAACAGTGCATAGGTATTTTGACAGTCAGAGGAACATTTGAAGGACATGAGACGTCCATCTATGGAACAGAGGAATTCCACTGAACCTTGCTTTACTAGAACCTCTTTGTGACTAGCAGAGTATAGCCTACATGCATCTGCACTCGCCTATTATTTGAACTCATAGGCAAAATGAAATTCACTTCACCGTGGACTCACAGTCAAACCGCCTAAAAAAACAACAACATTTACCTCAATAATGTTTGAATGGCTGAATAGAAATCCTAAGAACATTCATCCCACATAGAAGCTGTTTGGGACTGTTTGCTAAGGGCTGCTTACATCTTGTGACGGTGCGTCTTCAGCTGTGCCTTTCGCTATAGGCCAAGTTTTTCTTGGTCATCAGTGTACCAGACTACACCTTATGTCATTAACCCCCCCCCCCCCTACACACACACACACACACACACACACACACACACACACCTGCATTGCCACATTCATCCCTTTATTGAGCGTAAGATAAGAATGAGCCTTGTGTCATGCTTTCCGCTGGGTGTAAGATAGGGCCCATTATAATAATCCTCCATTTTGTCCAGTCTTAAAGGGATGGTTTGGAGTAATTTCACCCTAGGGTCCATATCACCATGACCCATATCACCATGACATTGGTCGAGTTAGCGCTATCAGCCAAATGGCTTAGTGCAGGTACTTCTACTTTCTGCTGCTACGACTGTGTCAACGTCACTCACGTACACATTTACTCACACATTGACACACGCACCTGACGTTGATGCAGCAGTAGCAGCAGAGGATATAATGGCCTGGACAGATTACACGATTTTAGCTCGATTTTGGCCACGATTGTGTCGTGGCCGACAAATTTCCATTGTTGTGTCTGAATGTTCAAAGTTGGGAACGACATTCGAAGGAGGAAGCGTCTTGTAATGTGACATATTCAACGAGCCACAATTTATTGTCTGTGACATTCTACAACATTATGACCAAAAGTCTAGCATGTCAGAATTGTTGGGGAATCTCCTACGACTCCCGTGTTGACACTGACACTGTGACGACAAGCAACGACAAGGCTACGATAGATGATCTTGTAACGTGGCCACTCTTACGACAAAGACGTGGCAAGATTTTGTTCTCTGATCGCCTAGTCTGACATGGTCAATCGTAAATCGTAAAAGATAATCGTAAAAGACAAAAGAATTGTGTAGTCTTTACAGGCCATAAGCCATCAGGCAAGAGTTATTTAAATAAACTCCTGGTGTACTTACTTGGTGGACAAACTTTCCAATGCCTGTTTTTTTGAGTACAGACCCTGTTTGTACTACTGTGGAAGTTTGGTACTATTCCTGGCATTACTAGTGGGGTAATTTATGAGATACTCTTGGTTCCATTAGCGCCTGCACTAAGTCATAGCGCTAACTCCAATGTTCGATCAAGGGGGAAAAAAACTTCTGAGGGGGTGTTTGGCTCAAGATCATGCTGCAAAGGACCCCAGGGTGAGATAGCTCCGAACCGTCCCTTTAAGGTTTCCGCACTTGAAATGCATGCAAATTATTGCATATTTCAGTAGATAATGGCTCACTTTTGGACCATCAGCTTGCTCTGTGAATGGATCTGTCTTGATTTTAATAGAACATGTTGCATTACTTCACTTTTATCCAAGTGTCATATTAAAACTAAGTAAACATACAACTCAGAAATCCATTTAGCTGCTACTCAGTATATGACATTCCTATAAATCAAGCCCCTCTTTGCTTTCTCCAGGCTAGGCTAGGTACTGTATATGACCACCAGTACCATACTGGCATCAACACAACATTAGGCAATTTCAGAAGGGGATGCATGCTCACTGTCTGACATATGGCAGCTTCATATGACACGATGTATTTCAGTTCCCCTTCTGGAATCGAGGTCTCCTGGGTTCCTGTGGAATTTAAACATCCCTCCTGCTGTATCCTTCCGCTAAGAATAACTATTGCATTTGCAGCACCAAACCTGGATAGTAGTCAAACTGGAACACAGGATCGAAGAAGGCCTTACAGTATGATCATTTTAAAGTTAACATGCTGTGTAGCCTAAGAAAAGTATAATATTCAGAAAATGTTCCAACATTTACAATCTATTTTTTGTCAACTTTGATAATCTGCATAAATGCCAACCATTGGTTTTGAGAGCTGTTGTGGGGCAGTCTGACCGATTCCTTTCCTATTATTAAGATGTAGCAGTGAGTTGTTGGGTATGGAGAGGGTCCGGTAGTGGCTTGATTGGATCAATCAAGGGTGGATAAACTCTCTGCATCAACTCTCTTTCTGTCTCTCTCTGGAGATAGTGAAAGATTTCCTTATCTCCAGTTAAGTAGGAGATGCCTCCTTGCGTGAAAGTGCCAAGAGCAGTTGATGAATGAGCTCTTTTTGCTCATATACTTTGTAAATGCTCTCTTGGTTATGCTCAGCAAAGCCCTGCAAATGACTCAGATCTCAGCCATCTGTAAATATTTGAAAATGGCCCTACTAGATAAAACATGTGCATCTAACCCTTGTTTGTGGTTGTATGCAGCATATTCAAAGGGACTTTTTGGAACTGTACTATTATTAAAAATACACGTCTTAAAATATGATGTGTTTCGCCCATACGTATGCTACTCCTACTGTGTAAAGGGAGCAATTTTAAGGAGCAATTTCTCTGATTCAGTAGGAGAAAAACTATTTCAACTTCAAAAGTGAGTCCAAAAACTGAGGTGATTCAGTTTTAAAACAAGGGTGCCAACATCATTCAGGGCACAATTGTTCTGGCCAATGATGAGACAGGCCTCAAAGAAAGCAGTGACAATGTAGTGCTTCAAGTCTAGACTTCATACAGTCCATTCATGACATTCATAAATCTCCAATAAAGTGTTAAAAAGGCAATTTCATAGTTTATACAGTGTCTCAAAGTCTGTCTGCCATTAATCCCCATTAGTCTCTGTCTGGACTGTTACATAGCACAGTCCATATAATATATTTATCAAAGTAACCTTGGTCATCGTAATTGCCCATTCGTTCTCCAAGAGCATAACACTGCGAACTTCAGTGAAGTGATTTTTCCCCTCCCAACTAACAACCTCTTATTTCATATAACAGTGGGAAAGGACAGCAGTGTTTCTGCTAGATGATGGCCTCTGCAAATTATCTTGTCATAAAATAGTCTCTTTGTCTATGGTTTATGTAAATGCATGTTTCCCTTTCTTTCCCCCTTTCCAGTATCAGTGGGGGAGAAGTATAAAAGTAGCAGGGTAGCCCAAAGAGAATTTTTAGCAGGCACTTTTGAGGCCGCCTCGATGCACTCGGCATGATCCTCTCACTGCAGAGATCGTGAGAGGATCTTAAACCCGTGGGCTCATCAATACTGAGGTCAGGGTGATTAAGCAGGCCAGGAGGAATGATGTTTTTGTTTTGCCAAACAGGAGCAATTAAGAACTCATTTCCAGTCTGGGGAGCATCTGTGTCACTCTGAGGTGCTCGCTGCTGCTTTGAGCAATCTAAATATTTTGCCACCGGTTTTTATAATTACGTTGTTTTTTTGTGATGCTTGTTTACACCAGAAGATTAATGATGATAAGCACCTTCTGAGGTGCTGAGTACATTTTTTTCTGCGGAGGGTCAGTCAGTGAATAGAATGTTTTTAGCCTATCATTTGGTATCCTAACAGCAAGAATCTGTAACTGTGGAATCTCATAGTCTTTCTTAATCTTTCCAATATAATTACCATTACTCAAATCATGTGCCATGTTTACCATTGCTTGAATAGATATTTCAATGAATGTAACATCAGACTGGCACCAGACATTCACACATTTTGACTGCTTGAAATGTGCATGTGTAGGATTTTTAGTTTTAAATATTTCAAAATGACCCAAATAGTAACAGAATGCGATGAAATACTCGTATTGAGGACATTTCAATGATCTGCTCTGTGTTGCCCTCTAAAACGGCTTCGGACCACTCTCTCTTATACCGTACTGTACTTCAAGAAATATTACTGTACTGGTACAGTACTGGTAGGCTACATTCAGAACAATGCAAGACCACTGTAACTAGCCTACCTCTTAAGGCCCCACACAGACACAGCAGCAACTGTACTTCATTCTCTTCAGCGAAATCTAGCCGTCCTCTCCAATTTTCGGGCTGTACTATAGTGATAGCCTACTGTACAAGGTGTGTTATGAGCCATCACAGAAATTGGACATTGGTCAGCTCAGTGATATAAGTGGTCAGCCGTGTAGCTGGATAGTGGAACATGTCAAGTGTCAGGCAGAGTATGGAGGAGACGGAGCTTCATTAGGGCATCCACAGCAAGCTGACAGCAGCAGAACTGTGCATCTCTCCCATATCCTTCTTTCAGACAAAAAAAAAAGAGTCGTGCTTCTTACTGAGGTATTTTGGGACAGCGGGGGGATGATAAGGAGGTGGAGTGGGAACAGAGACAGAGAAGGGAGCAGGAGCTGGAGGGGAGGGGGGGTTGTGTCGCTAGTGTTGGGGTGGAGGGGGGGGGGGGGGGGGGTTGGGGGTGGTACTGTCACCAGCGCGGCGCAGCGCAGCTTTTTTGTCACTTTCAAAAGCACCCCTGTAAGGGAGCCGACGGAGTGCGTGGTGGGAGGCTGGGTTGAGCGAGAGTTCACCGAGGCGCTCGCTCAAAAGCCGGATCCTGGAGCTCAGAAATCACGTTGTGGCCCCCTCGATCAGCTCCCACCCGCACGCCCGCCTAGCTAATGCCACACTCGCATCTCACCCAGACTAATCTATAGTCTGACTGCAGAATGGCATTTTTTTATATTTGGGTGTATTAAACGTTACTGATTTAGTCTCTCATGCATTCCGTATTAGGAAAGAATAGTAATTTTCCTTATACCGCAGGAGAATCCCGCTTAGGGAAAATAGGCTGGAAGCAAAATCCCATTTGCAAGTAATTAAAGCTCCTTTTGGTGTGAAGGGAACACATCTGTATTTACAGTAAAATTGTGTTCTTTACTCCAAATTTGCACGGGTCCATTGTGCAGATTGCAGTGAAGACCTTATTATTCGGAGGATTGATTTTAGTTGTCGGCCTGCCGTGTGTCTCCATGTGATTCATATTGAATTTCACAATGCTGACGCCACAAATGAAAGGGCTGTGCTAAAAATCCAGTGAGCACGTAGTCTCAAAATGGCACTATAACATGAGTTAATTTTTTTTTTTTAAAAAGGAATCCAAGTTTACCCTTCAGAGATCTTTGCCGGTCAAGCCAAAACAACTCTCAGTCAGCCGAAAACCAGCTTGAGTGGGCTGTCAGTGGGCTTGTCACATGGATGGCATGTGTCATCCAAAAAATGCAAAACCGTTCCTTTCAGTGAAGTGCCATCACCACTGCACTGAGACTTTCAGCACCACTCAATGTCTTTCATCACCTTTTGGAGGGTTGTTTATATTAAACCTACAGAATGTTAAATTGATCTTGTACTGTCAAACAGCCAAACTTAAAGGTGCATTATGGAGTTTCATGCCAGTTTTACTCCCGACTCATCATATATTTATTCTTTGGCTAGGACCCCTTGTTGTCACTTTGCAGTGCACTGGGTGCCCCTGTAGTGCCAATGTTCAACAAGCAGGAAAGTCCGCTATACTTTCACCATGCATAAATGTCACAAGCTATAGTCAGTGGATTTTTGCAGGGAAATCATGTTTGAGTTCTTCACATATAAAACTGTATACAGTGTGTTATAGGAAACCTATATAGTTGGCAGATGTCTCATTTTTTAGGTGAGGTTGTGACCCTTTTATCCACGATATTCCGCAGCCAACAATGGGGGTCGCGTTGTATCTATTTTAACGTGACGGTTGACAGTGCTTAACATATCACAACGCATATAAAAGTATTGTAACAATACATATTTCCGGGTTAAGGAAATAATGGATAGGCAATAAACTTACCCAAAATTATTGATACATGTAATGCACCTTTAATATGTGACGAGAAAGTCAAATTTATTTTGCTATTTATATTATAACCACATCAGATTGCATATGTCAACGCCAGGTATAGGAAGGGATTTGGTTATGGCATTTTACAGCTCACAGCTTCCAGGTGTCCATGTTTCTGAGTGTCAGAGTGTTTCAAGAGTGCAACCTGTTATTACCCTTTTACAAGCGAGCTACACTGGGAATGCAACTGAAACGTTCTGTTCACAAAGCGTAAAAATTGTTTTAGAAGACTAGTCTATCTAAAAAAAATCAAAATCAAAATAATAATAAAAAAAAGAACGTGCTGTTACCACGTCTGGTGTAACCAGTTCCATTAATTATTGTGTAAGCGTGAAGCTAATTTATCACCATGATACATTCCACGAACGGAGCACATAATGCCTGGAGTAGCCTGTTTGTTATCCATGCATGCTAAGGCACTGTTGTCTTTCATTCATACATGCTAAGGGACAAAGTTGGAGCTGCTGAGAGCCCAGTAAGGAGAGTGCTCAGAGAGTCATGCAGCTTAGACAATAAATGGTTGAATAAAACTCCTGTCTGAATAAGAAAATGCAAGAGCAGGAGGACACCAAGGAGTTGGACTAACAAATTAATAGACATTATAATGATCAGGTGCAAGGCTTTATTGGCGCTGTGAGTTGCCTAAAGCCATACAAATTGATAACAATAACACAGCATCATTTCAACGCTTGAGTCAGTGGATAGCTGAGAGACCACTGTAAATAGCTGGTACAGGTGGACATTTGCATTTAGAATCACTGCAAGCCCCAAACTGCACGTTGTGCTTTTAATCACGGTCTTTCAAACACATAGACAGCGAGCAGTGCTTGCCAGAGGGCTAACATTATAACATCATTGCCAAGAAGAAGAGAATGGACTCTCTCTCACTTTCTTTCTCTCTCTTTCTCTCTCCAACACACACACACACACACACACACACCCACACACCCACACTACACACACACACTACACACACACACACACACACACACACTACACACTACACACACACATGCACACACACATGCACACACACTGGCTCTCTTTCTCGCCAGCTGAGTGGTTAAATTAGCAGCTGATGAGCAAGGGAAAGTTTGGAGCCTCCAGTTCCGATTCCTGGTGAAAAGGGGTGCTGCTGTGGCCCAGCACAGAAGAGTAATGTTCCTCCACTCACAGCTGCTAACTGACAACAAAAGACATGTCAGGATGATTAATGGTAGGGGCTGCCGCTCTCTTTGTTACCAGCGCAGCACTGTACAATGTTAAAGGCTACTGAAGGGCTGACTCAGATGGGGATGGAGAGAGGACTTTGGTAAACGTTTGAAACTTTCCGGAATCTAGTTAAGGTGGGGGGGGGGGGGGGGGGGGGGGCAGATATATGGAAAGATGTAGTAGGGATATAATACATGTTTTATAGGGTTGGTGTTTTTGATTTGATGTGTTTTATGGAGCAAATTCCAGAAGACTTTTATTCTGAAATAATCACCGGGTTTCTAGCCTGAGGTCTCAAACACAAGAGTCTTGATACAAGATTACTTGGGCCATTCAAAATATGTTTACTACTTGACTAGCGTGTTTCAGAGGTCCCCAACCCATGCTTTGGGCAGAGGTCCCTTTTAAATGCTAAATAAGAAATAAATGTGCCCACAAACCTGGAGCTGGAGTGAAACCTGGTGGCTGTTTATTTCGGCCGGTTGAACAGAGTGAGTCCTATTTATGGGGAACAGAAAATGATTCAGTGGCAAGCGACTGGGGGGTGTGTGGAGAAATCACCTCTCCTCATCGATTGCCATGCCAACTTAAAACATGACAGGGCTCCACTGGAGTGGTGCCATGGCAACCTCGGAGTGAAATAGATTCAGCTGTGGTTCCCCTGATTGTGTCAACCCTGCCACATCTGAGGGCACAAACAACTAGTGTGCCAGGACTCTGTGATGAGTGGCAACAGTTGTCTGACAATGCAGAACACAAAGTTCAAAGAGGAAGCCCAGGCTGTCTGAATATTGTATGTGATCTTGTTAGAGTGCTGACTACCATCATGGTGAGTGTTCTTTGTAATGGAGAGATTATAAAATGTCAGTTTGCCTATTTTTTTTTTTGAAAATGTATATCCTTATAGGTTTGTATTATAGCTATTCGGTTATTAAGAAGATTGTCATCTTAGTTCTCACTTATTGCCTCAACCTAATCAAATCCTATTTTTTTGCAGAAGCGTGGGACGTCACCCTCGAACATATCATCTGGCTGCAAGGCTGCAGTAATTACTCTGGTTAAAGTTTAAAGTTTAGTGATTTTGTTTTACGCTCGCTAAAACGGAGGTGATGATGACAAAGTGTATCATCTGTCTGGCTGCGCTAGTAAACGTCTCTTTTCACAAAAAAAACTGTTGGGCCTGTGATTTCAGACTTAACAACCGAATTTGTAGACTGTCAATGTCCAGTTTCTACTAGTTCACTTATTCAGTAACCCTTAACCCTAACCCTAACTCTACACTCTTGCAGTATATGCAGTAGAACCATATTGTATGCTTCATATATGGCACTCCTAAATGGTTCTTTAAACCATTTTGAAGGGTCCATCAAAAGAATCCCTAAGGGTTCTTTGAAGCCTGCATGGTTCTATGTAGCACCCCAAAACATTAAGTCATGTCAATGTTTATGACTTGTTTATAATGTTTATGGCACGTTCAGTGTCATGTCACTCTTATGTGGATACCTTCAAGAAAAGTGTAACCATGCTTGTCAAAACAGCCCATACATGGTCTGGTAATGACCAACAAATGGTCTGTTTAATCTGTAAGCATCAGTGTCTATCAAAGGGTAAGACACCAAATGTTCCAGTCATAATAGAAAGCAACACCTTAGCAATGTTACTAGTCAACGTTGTGTTAAAAGGCAGTGTGGCTGGCAAAATAATCTTCTCTGAGTTTGATAAACTCATTTAGAAATGAGAAATGCAACAGACAGGGGAAGAACTCAGATGACAGAGTTTGTTAGATATTAATAGGCCAACAGATGGTAGGACCCAGTGAGTCAACCTTAGAAAACTTTAGGCAACATTCTTTATTTACTTGGTGGCAGTCTTGGTAACAGAGGCAACACAACAGTAATATAAAGTTTGCTCTGCAGGTGTAAGATTGTATGTCGTGACTGATAATATTAGCCCACATAACTAGCAGAATGGACATTTATTCGGTTAGCTAAACATTTTGTAATTTCTCAACTGTAGTTATTTTTGTAGTACCATATAACTTCAGAATTGAGTCTGACAAATATTCCAGACAGTTGTTTTTTCATTTTATTTAGCTTTACTGTTGCTGTTGTTGTTGTTGTTGTTGTGAATAAGCCCTTAAAAAGCTGTAAACGCAGCAAGAATGCCAAACACCTCACAAAGCGCACCTCAACAGGTCTTTCACTTTTATACGGTGACTACCCCTTTTAAATGTTTGACAGTGCTGCTCCTATGAAGGTTCTGGTCTGCAGTGTACACACAGCTGGCTCCTGTGTTTGGAGTGCTGCCTCTTGCAGTGTGTGTGTGTGTGTGTGTGTGTGTGTGTGTGTGTTTCCCCTTCCTTGACAGTCTGTGCTTGTGTTGCTCCTCTCGACCTTGTCCTCTGACAGGGCAGTCTCACTCGACAGGTCCCCCCAGGGACATGACTGTTGTGATGGTCTGAGAAACGGGGGGAGATGAGGGCTGCAGACACCCGACGCGTGAACTTTGGAGAAAGCATTTGCTCTTTTAAGACAACACTCCACACACATCAGAAGCCTTTCAAATGGCACACAAAGGATAGGCCCGTCAGTACTACATTTATACCCAAATAAAAACAGCAGGTCGGCTTTAAACAAAACTATAGCAACGTTTGACTATACTTATTCGTCACGGTCAAAAAAGAGAACACTTTATGTTTTCTTACAGTACTATCTATGTATTCTTTTTTTGTTAAGATTATTTTTGGGGCTTTTTATGCCTTTAAAGGAACACTTCACCGTTTTTTCATACTAAACTACGTTATTCCCTTAACTAAGAGGAGTTGATTCATACCTCTCACATTTCAATGCGTGCACTCACTGGCTCTGGCGCGGCACAACTTCGATAGCACTTAGCTAGCCCAGTTCATTCATTAGGATCCAAACAGAGATGAAGTTAGAAGCGACCAAACGCCTTCATGTTTTCCCTATTAAAATACAGTTACACGAGTAGTCACACGACCAAGTATGGTGAGACAAAATAAAACGTGGTGCATTTCTAAGCAGGTAAGAGAGATAACTATATTGTGTGGCGCAGTAATATCCTCACTCTTGCACTTTCAGTTTCACTTTGGAGTGAGGATATTACTGCGCCGAGTCTAAGTGCTCCCAATTGTTATTCCGAAAACATGGAGGTGTTTGGTCGCTTCTAACTTCATCTCTGTTTGGATCCTAATGAATGAACTGGGCTAGCTAAGTACTATCAAAGTTGCACCGCACAGCAGAGCCAGTGAGTGCAGTCATTGAAACATGAGAGGTATGTATCAACTCATCTAAGTTAAGGGAATAACATAGTTCAATATTAAAAAACGGTGGAGTGTTCCTTTAATGACAGAAACAGTGGAGAATGACAGGAAGTGAATGGGAGAGAGAGTAGGGGTAGAATCCAGAAAGGACCACGGGGCAGGAATCGAACCCGGGTCGCAGGCGTACGGCGTGGGGCCATCTATGTATTCCTTTTGACATCAAAATACTATACTGAACCATGATAAGCTTTCTATGTGATAGCAAGCTATTGTATAATGTTTTACCTTGCCATAACCTTAAACATCAAACCTGCATAATAAGCTATGTACAATTTAAGATATAGTTATGGAGACCGAAGGAAAGTCATCTCTGATGGGAACGTTCTGTAGCCTACTGCCTGCAGAAATGGGATCATGCAGTTATGCCCTAAATTGAAGAGTAGAACCACATCATACTGTATATAGCCATAGGCATAACAGTGGTGAAGTTTTGTGAGAACTCAAATGTGTCACTAGACTCCATCAGAGTTTTCAACTGTGTTCCAATGTCACAAATGCACAGGGGAACAAGCATAATCATATGCATGAGACATGAACGTGTATAAGTGACATATGGAATAAAGCCTACTGTGTGATAAGCATTTCAGAAGACTTCATTCTACAAGCCTCTACAGGCCTCTTTGAAGTTAAGTGTTTGATGCAAGTCCATTCCATTCTCTCTCCAAGACTCCCAAGACTCAATTAACCACTCTTTTTGTCTTTTGGAAGACGAACACGACGTCGGTGATAAAAATCAGTTGAGAATACTTCTATGAAAGCTCCTGGAGATGTCACATGTAGCCGCGCAAGGTGAGGAGAGATGGGGGGGAAAGCCCAAGGTTGTGTGTGGAGCGCTAGGAGAGACCACGCTAACTCTGGCTCACCCCCGGTTGGCAGGTGGCCCGGGTCGTCCATGCCAGCTGCTGGCATCCAGCAGGTGTCAGTGTGGAGAATGCTAATTAGGCCACGGCCAGAGGAGAGGTGCCACCTGGAGGAGGAGCACTTCTCAGACGAGGAAACTCTTTAGCAATTATGGAGGAATGCACAGCGTGGACATCTTTGTCATTTCCCTATGAACAGTTTGAAGAAGACAGTGATTACTCAATACTGCTCGATATAGCCATTAGTTTGAAAATGACAACAAGCAGATGTATTCATTGTCCAATGATATGTGAGATGTAGTCTGTCCATCTGTTACTCATGAAAAACATATTTACCACTACATGTTACAGTAGGTGTTGTTTAGTTTTGTCCTCTCCATCACTCTGGGCATCACCATGGGAAAATCCATTGATTATAATAAGGTTGATAACAAAAATCCACCTCCCTGTTCTTTCTGAAAACATTCAAATATTCTTCATTGCTTTCACAAACTGCCCCTTCATGACAAATGTTCTTCAGAACAATGTGAACAGCTGATGGCTCACACATTTTGACTATTATTACCCTGATAGAATGCTCTCAAAGGCTGGTACTTCATTGGGTATTTTGTTTTTGATGGCAAAGCCTGGTTGTTTGCTGCTGTGTGAAATCCCCTAGCTATTGTGGCATATCCCTCTCCTGTGTATATCTGAGATTAATAATAGCATGCATATACGCACATGCAGGTGTGCGGTATCATGGCAGTGGTGGTATTTCAAATGAGACAAACAGATTTCTTCTCCTCTGGAGCTCTTAAACAGTCGTACTCTTCCTACCTTTCCATTGTCTAATCAGAATGAATAATAGACATATTTTTATGAAGACTTGAACCTCCCAAAAGTCTGTTTTTTGGTGTTTTTTTTTTTTTTTTTTTAAACTATCTCATCCCAAAGGTAGAACTGATACCTGTAATAATAATAATAATAATAATAATAATAATAATAATAACGATAATGTTTGCACAACATGGTAAGAATGAAACAGGATGTCAGTATGTTCCCCCTAGTACAGTAATGTAATTACAGTTGCTTAGAGAAGAGTCCCCTGCATCGCCCACTCACCACCGTCCTCTGTCCAAAACAAACAAAAAAAAGATAACGGGCAACCCCAGTCGGCAATAATCGGGGGCCAAGACGTGAAATTGCTGTAGGGAGAGAGGGACTCCGAAGTGGACTGTGCAGGCTTGAAGAAATGAGAAGCCCGGCCCAGCTCTGAGGATGGGTGTTCCTAATCTCCTCGCGACGCTGTCGGCTCCGCCGATCTCGCTCCGTTTTGGAGGGGCTTATCTCCGTTTCCAGCGGTAATTCTGCAGATAGGCCCTGGCAGCTCTTGCTGCTAAACGCCCGGCAACTGTGCTGCGCGGAAACATGTGGTCCCAGGAAATGCCGAACAGACCAGAACACATGGGCTGCATGTGCACAGACCAGGCATTTGCAAACAGCCGCAGAGTAGCAGGGAGCGGAGTTGCACATGGAAGAAAGCAAAGTGTACGCTTTGATCAGTAGAAGTGTAAATATCCATGGTGAGTGGAACTGCATGAAATGCAGATTTTTTTTTCTTTTGTCCACTCTACATATGTCCTTGAAGTATCCTATAGAGTCTACACACAATCCACACACCACAACTTGACCTCTCGCTCAGTTATGACCCAGTCTGGCATCCACAGCGTCAGCTGATCAGATGAGTTGAGAATCGGCCGGACGTTTGATTGATCGCATGATTTGACTGGTAGGTCATTTGTTTGGACAGAGGTTGTCTCCGTCTGCATATGCAGAGGGACACTGGTCCTGGTGCGGCCTCCTGCCCAGGGCGGGCTGATAGCGCTAGCCTGTTGGCAGGGGGCAGAGGCGAGGGCAGAGATGTGTCCTGGATGCCTGTCACTTAGCTCTGGCCCCCTGCTCTCCGCCCGCCCCTGAGTCAACCCCCGTGACAGGGCGTGACAGCCTGTTGGTGCCCCCTGCTTAGCCCTCTCCACCCCCGGCCGTGTCACAGCGCTACAGATTGTGGGGCCTTTTTTCGCTGGCGAGGGATTCCCCCCTCCACTCTGGTGATTTAGGGCTGAGGCTGGACAGAGAGGGCGGTTTCATTCAGGCCGTATTGATTGTGCCTCAGTGTTGTGCGAGACTGACTGATGGAGACGGACCCTCAGCATAACTTACTGACACTGTGCAGACTGAGAGTGAGGTAGCCACTGATTGAAAATGTTTGAATGGGTAATTCTAAGCATTTCACTTTTTTTTGCCACCACTTTTGTTTTCCTGTGTGGTAAATAAGTGAAAAGGAATGATTTTCATCAGTTAGACTTATAAAGATTTTTTGATCAACAGTCAAAGCTCCAGAGAAATAGCCCCTTTATCATTTGAGCACCTTCATAGATTATTCAGCATTCTGAGGCCACAGTGAGAATTGAATTTCTTTTGGAAGAAGACTTCCTGAAGGTCAAGGCCAATCCAAACATGCTGCCTCCGTGCATCACCTGGTGTGCGCCAGATCTTTCATGACAGAGCATGGCAGCTCATTGATTTACACGGCTTGTATCGTGATTAATTCCCCCCATGTAACACAGCCAGAAACTCCTCACCTGTCCAGCGTGAACTGGGCGAGACACGTCCACAATGTTTATGAATAATTCCATACCCATAGAAGGTGCCATTCCCCCTTTGACTTACATTCCAGGAGAAATGTACAGAGCCAGTGGAAGTTGTTTGGAGCACACCAATCATTCAGTGGTTCATCTGAAAAGCATACTGAATGCCCACGTGCGGCTTAATACGTCACAGTTCCGTTGTTCATGTTATACAACCAATGCTAATGGGCAAATGACTTTAATAGGCTAATAGCAGCATAACGGCTTTATTAGATTTAAAAAAAGAGAATTATGTGAATGCGGTGACCCGCAGATTAAGATCTATTCTGCAAAAATAATTAACTTGCCAGCTCATCTGCGCCAGCGTTATGGTTTCTAATTACGAGCGAGACAAAAAGGGTTTGTCACCGTTCTCAGCAGTATGAGGAGGTCCACATGGTGCCTCGTTTAATCTGGTGTTTGTCTGCTTTCAACTAAAAACGCAACATTTGAAAATGTCTCCAAGGACCTGTGAGGAGGAGGAACAGAAAAATAGCTCTTCAGTGAGAAGACCTGAGAAAAGTTAAGCCAATTTACTCCTTGAACAGCAACTGCCACCCTTGAATTTGTTTGGGGGATGAGATTTGTGACTTAATTAGGAGAACTTCAATTAAACCCAAGCCACTGGTAGGTGGTTCACACTAGAACCATATTATGAGTTGACGACATCATCAGTGTCATTCAGCTCTGGTTGTACCTTTACTCCAGAGGCACCTGTATATTGAAATGTCACCGATGAGACAACAACAGTTTGTGGGAAGTGACCACTGTGAACACTTCCAGGAGCCTGCAGGCTGCACTAAGCCAACAAACAACTTTGTGGAAGTGCAATGCTCGGACAAAAATATATATGGATCTAAATACATATGTAGCCTACTCTCTGCAGAGAGCGGGTGGAGATTACTGTACCAATCCATTTACTGAACAAAAGGTCAGGAGAGAGGGTCATGTACCAGCGGGGTGTTGGAGGAAGAGGTAGCCCAGTACTTTGAGGGGAGGAATCCACACAGCACCACCGAGGTGTGTGGGTGGGTGATTTGGGGTAGCAGGAGACGACCTAAACACGGAGCCCCTGGTGAACAAGGAGACGAAGATCAGAGGAGGAAGAGGAGGAGAAGGTAAACAAATTGGTCAGGGTTGCAGGTGGGCCAGTTTAGGCCCAGGTGGGGGGCCGGGCAGGTTGGCTGCTCCTCCTCCCCGCTGATCTGGCCCCCGGGGAGCCAGAAACAGAGCAGCTCGGAGACAAGGTCAGAGAGGGGTCACAGTTTGAGGCCATCGATCTTGTCTTAAATATCTGCAGGCAATATCTGGGTTATGTGGGTGTTAGTGTCAGATGTTTTTTTGACAATTCCATAAAAAGAAAAAAGAAAAAAAATCAAACCAAAAGTAAATAAGTAATACCAAAAAAAAAGATTAATATATCTTTTTTCTCAGTGTCAGTGAGGGAGTGAAGTTGTTCTTGAAAGATTAATGTTTAGATGAGTAAAGACAATGCACAAATGCTTCTTGTTTTCATGTTTTGACTTATAAATAATGACTGAAGGAAGTCATTATTATCCGACCCACTGTGAGAAAACTCAAGATGCTCGTCCAGATCTTTCCTGCTATGGTGGACATCATGGAGATTGTGCAGCGATGGCCCGATCGCTGGAGCCATATAGTGCAGTCTTTGGTGAGCGGAGCTGCCATCTGCTCAGCTACAGGAGTTTCTGAGGGCTGGCAGGCCCTGTCTGGAGGTGCTGGCGCGATCTGTTGAGGGGGAGGCACGAGGATGGGGTTGATTGACAGTTTTCAGCACAAGGCTTAAGCATTACCCACTCTCTCCTCACACAGCCATGGGTCTGCAAAGAATGTAACTGACAGTAGAAGGTTTTTTTTTTATTATTCCATCTCTCCCTCCCCCTCTCTCTCTCACACTCTATCTTTCTTTCTCTCTCTCACTCTCTCTGTCTGTCTTTCTTTCCCCCTCTCTTCTTCAACATGGAGAGACTCTGGTGGAATAAAAAGGGGCTATGAAAAATCCCCACTGAGGCAGCTTGTTATCTACCAACAAGATATCTTAACTGTGGACTGAGTGGTGATGGAGGGGGAGGTGGGGAGGAAATGTGTGTGTGTGTGTGTGTGTGTGTGTGTGTGTGTGAGTGTGTGTCGGGGGGGCTGTCTGTGCTGGAGCTGTGAGGGAGGTAGAGAGCTCATGAAGACATTAAGATGTCTGACTGTGCTGCACAGACCAGCCTGGAACATTCTCTCCTCCACCAACTGCTTCACAGCTGAGCCATACCATGCGGGAGCAAACTGCTATTTTTTGCACCTGTGTAAATATAGACTATACTATAATATAGACTATAGATTATATGTCTATGGTATGAGTATATGCCTATGATAGCACAGTTTTATCACTACCCAAGGGAATAAAGAGGTCCAGACGCTTCCCTAATTAATTGAGTATTGTTGATTAATCTTTACATAATCAATCACATTATAGGATACAATCACATTGTGAGATGTACATGATGTGAAATGATAATGGCCGCGTCCCCCAGATTCATTAAGAAGCTCTTAAGCACTAAAAACTTCTTAGGAGCGTTCTTAGAACGTTCTTAGAGTGCTCCTAAGAAGTACTTAGCACTTAAGAGCTTCTTAAGGAATCTGGGAAACCCAGCCAATTACAGGTTGCCACTGATGAGGCATTATTTTGGATGATATATCACAGAACTTCAGGAACCACACACAAACAGGTTAAGGGCATGACCAGCTTTTTGGAAGCCTGCTAGGAACACAACGTTATGAAATCGAGTATCAGCCCCAAGCACTATGTTTACCAGTCAAGTTTTAATGCCGAATCTGAAATGTATTGACACTGATTAGCACACACTGGTAAATGAGTAAAGCATGGCTAGAATAGCATTATGGGTAGCTATTAAATATTGCTTATGACTCAGAATAGCTGACGTGACAAGTGAACTAGTGATAACCTACCTAATCTAAAACATCTGAAGCATCGCGCCTAGGATTCTGTGTTCAAAACGCAGCCCCTACAACTTTCATTCAGCTGTGCACCGGGTGGTACTTTCAAAAGATAAGTTGACGGCAAGAAGGAAGGACGGTATATTTTGCTTTCATCTTTAACCGTCTGTCTGTCTCTCTCTCTCTCTCCCTCTCTCTCTCTCTCTCTCTCTCTCTCTCTCTCTCTCTCCTCTCTCTCTCTGCTTGTCAGTCCCATATGTTTTTTCCCCCTTTACTTCAACTCAAAACTCTACCCTGTTGCCAAGCGGTGAGCTCTCTCTACCTCTAGATTGCACGCAGCAGGGCAGTATAGTAGACAGGCAGACCACAGCTGAAGGTGAAGGGTGTGAAATCTATTTTAGGGATGGGGAGGGGGGGTATATGGGGATAGATAACTCACCCTTAATTAAACCTGAGAGCCCCTATGTCCCGTCATTATCTCTGTTAAGTGTGAAATAGCTTCATTAATGGCAGACGGCACTTCTGCTTCTTCGCCGAAGAGTCGGAGTGCACGCGGGGAGAGACGATGAATATTTATGGAGTCGGAGGCGCAAGTCTCCACACGCCGGCGTTCCACTTCTAGCGGCCGCCGCTCGATCCTGAAAGAGGCGACCGGGGACCCAAGGGGAGAGCTGGATGTATGGAGTGTGTGTGTGTGTGTGTGTGTGTATGTATGTGTGGTTGGGTGGGTTCGGGGGTTCAGCAAAGGGTGTTTGGACATCGTCAGAGCCCATTGAGACTCTGGCTAAAGTGATTAAGAGCAGAAAGTGACCCGTCAGTTTCTGATCAGCCGCTGCAGGGGCCCCATGGGCTGGCCAGAGAGAGGTTTTCTGAAGATTAGTCGTTTGGAAATGAATTAAGACTTCTGTTCCGTATCTGAGGGACAGGGAAGATGAAGTTGTAGTCTCTTTGGTGCCGTAATGTGTGTCGCCGGCAGATAGCGTCGGGGGCCGGGAAGCGTGAGTCGTGTCGCGGCTGCCATTTTAGCGCGCCTTCTCGAGATAATATTCACATTTCTCCACTGTTCAAAGGTTGGTTCAGTGATAAACTCGATTTGGTATTTCCAGAGGAAAAAAAATAATCACTGTGTGCAGTGATGATAATATGACCAATGCCTTGTTTTTTTTTCTCTCCACAGAAGAGGAATAGTAGAAAAATAAGGGCTTCTACTACATTTGGGCCTCATAGATAGAACTTCTCTAGGGCAGTGGAATCTTCTTATTCATATCCTCTCTTTCCTGAAGCACAGCCAACATAAATCGCCTCGCCGACTGGAACTCACAACTCTCTGGAGAGTTCCTCCAGCATCCCAAGGCGGAGAGTAGCCTCTCCTAACGATCAGGGGAGAGTACACCGTCATCGGAAAAAAAAGCATCCAGGTCTCCCGTCCAGCATTGTTAGCAGATTCTGACGGCTCTTTTTCTGGAGGGGTTCAGTTAGACAGACGACCGAGCAGCTGAGAGAGTGAAAGAGAGAGAGCGAGAGATAGCGGCAGTGAGAGAGAGAGAGAGAGAGAGATAGAGAGAGGGCTGGAGAGGAAAGGGAAACACATCCATCAGGACTATGAGACGTGTGTGAGGGCAGAGGCCCCACATTTCAATAGGTTTGACGACACGGTGTCATACATCACAGCCGGCGAGAGATCTCTACAAAAACATCAGAGCGGACGTCTAAATGCGCCGAGAGCCGACTCTGCTTGCGGAGCTTTACGTCGGCGCCGCCGCCGCGGTAAACGTCGCCGTTCAAATCACTTGAAGGTCCTCCGAAGGCACTCCGAACTCACGTGTCAACAGAAAGTCACCATTGTTGAGGACAATACTATGGCGTCTGAAATGGGACATTACCCCTGCCACCCCCCTGGATAATAAACTATAAATAAGGCATAAAGGACTTCCAGTGCAATCAGGAGGACACATTTCTGACTGCATAATGAAAATCTGTGTCTGAGCAGATGCATTGTTGGAGGCACATTAATTGTGTTCCTGAACAATGTGCTGTACACAGAGATAAAAAGCTTAAAGCAGCTACTGGGGTAAACAAGTCGGTAGCTCCCAACACCGTCTCACATGGGGGACAGCTCCCACCAGAGTGTGTTGCACTGGTTTTGTGTGCTTGTGTGTCTGTGTGTGTGTGTGTGTGTGTGTGTGTGTGTGTGTGCGTAAGATTGCTCGTGCTCATGAAAAGCAAACTCTCGGGTGGCAGTTGCTTACGTGAGCGAGAGTCTGTGTCTGGTAGTGGATCATCATGATCATATCTGGAGCACCAGTGTGTGTGTGCGCCCTGCCAGTGAGTGCATAGCCAAGTGTGTGTGTGTCTGTGTGTGTGCTCGCGTGTGTGTGTGCGTGCATGTGCGTGTGTGTGTGTGATGGGTATATGAGTTCATGTCTGCGTGTGCATGTATAAGTGATCATGTGTGTGTGTGTTTATATGCAAGTGCATTCATGCATATTTCTGTGTCTGCCAACAGTGTGTGTGTGTGTGTGTGTGTGTGTTTGAGTATGTGTGTGCACATGATGGTGGCACCATGAGTGTATGTCCTTGTGCATGAGCATTCATGCATGCATTTGTTGCCGCAAGCTCTAACTTTGTGTGATGTGTGATTGTGTCACTGGGTCTGTGTGTGTTTGCGTGTGTGTGTGTGTATATATGAGTATGTGTGTGTGTGTGTGTCTATGTCTGTATGTGGTGTGGTAGGTCTAAGCCACGTCTGTGTGTGTGTCTGTGTGTATGTGTGTGTGTGTGTGTGTGTGTGTGCGTGTGTGCGTGTGTCTGCGAGCCGTGTTGTGACTGAGGTTAGCGTGAGCAGGGCTCCGGGCTCCCTCTCTCCGCGGCGCTGCTTCCGTGACTGGCGGAGGAGCCCCCTGCTGTGGCTGCCGCTGCCTCCCCCCCTCGCAGCCATTAAAATAAGATGAGACCCGCAGCCGGCCAGGGACCACGCTACACTGGCGGGTAATTGCCTCTTAAGTGCTGCACACGGGTTTGCTTAAGTGCCCCAACCAAACCCTCGCCCGCCTCGCCCGCCCGCCTGCCCGCCTGCCCCGTTCCTTCGCCTTGTGGGTGGCTGCATCGGAACTTGGATCGCTCAGCCACTTGTCCGCCAGGCACAGCATGACTGGATCTGACTGGACCCAGGGCTGCGCTGAGGGCCCACGGTTGGACAGCAGTCTGATGGGGAGGACAGACAAACACAACACAAGGCAGACAGTAGCCAGTCCCCTAACACATCAGAGCAGGGACTTTAACAGGGATACTTAACTTTGCAGGGACAATTACTCTATAGTGAGTAATGCAACTAAAATGTAATGAAAAAAATGAAATAGGCTATCTATGTTATCATTATCGTTTGCATGTATTTTACAACCTTAGACATATAGTAAGTGTTAGTTAATATACAGCCTCGTGGCCAACGGCAAATCACAGCCATGGCAATCTGCTGCCAACTTTACTCAATTATAAGACATTGTGCTACAAATGAAAAATAAACTATTTCCATTTTTACATATATATGACAAATGAAATGTCCAAAATATTGTATACCCATTCTTCTTAATAATCAAAGGCGAAGCCTTTATTAGCCATCAAATCAATCAAAAATAGTTCTTAAAGTTACAATGTTTGAAGTATTCAGTTCTGTTTTTGACCACTGCCACTGTAGTTTGCCACAATCTTTGAGGTTGGAAAGGATCCTTGCCATCACTCCAGCAACATACAAGGCTGAATATATAACCTCCTTGGTAGAGTAATTGTTACCGATCCAGAGCTCCTGCCTCGTGGCCCAAGTATGCAGTCTACTGCAAGTGCCCTTACAAGTCATTATCATCTTTAATTCTGCAGGTAAGTATGCAGTTGTTGAACTTTCCTAAAATACTCTCTGCCATTTTCAATTAGAATAATTCCACACTGCCATTCTCTCTTGCTTCGCTGGAGTGTCCAGACTACACCATGCTCTTACTTACACACTATTCATATTGAAGCGGACAGACTTAGGCCCGGATGGGTTCTGTATATCTTTGCCTGCCGAATCAAAAGGACTTGTTTCATTTTTCTGAAATTTTGAGGTCGGGAAATTCAGTCTAGACCTGCTCCATTGACAATTAACTTTGCACGAAACAGAGCGGTTTTCACCAATCAAACTGTCTGGGCAGGCTTATACAAAATCTTGACAGCGTCAGAGTTTAAAAAAAAAAAAAGATTGAAAACTAAACAAAACTAAAACAGCAGGAATAAGGATGTGTGGCTGTATGACATCCAGCAAATATGATATCCTCTTATTGGTCATTGTTGTGCTTCAACAATTTCACACACTAATAATTGTCGTAATATATGCAAAAAGCACCAAAGCACTTGTTACTATATTGACAGCAGAGTTGGCATAGTGATTACAGAAAGTAGTAGCATGACATTGTTTTGGACTTTGTTGTGAACTTTTTGTGATGCTAACTTGGCTTTTGTCATGGCAGGTTTATAACATGATTATGCCAATGTTATGACAGAGGCTTCATATTAAGTGTTGCTAAAAAAGAGAGAGGTGCATAATAAAAACAACAAACAACAAACAAGCAATCACAACGATTCATGATCTGATTCCTAATCTGAGACAGGTGGGTGGACATAAGGTTCCCACTTGTACTTCAGCATCATTTTGTTAGCATCGAATCTCTCTCTCCCACTCTCTCTCTCTCTCTCTCTCTCTCTCTTTCTCTCTCTCTCTCTTACACACAAACACACTCACTCTCTCTCAAACTGCAAAACTAGACTTGTTAATGCCATCTGGACTGCAGCCTACCGCAGTCTCATCGCCAGTGCCAGAGAATGACAAAACGTTATACTCTCTCATATATTTCTGTGGCTATGTGTTACTTAACCTAGAGGTAGTTGTGTCCAAAAGTGTACTAAACAAAACATATTTTTGTTTTTCATGCACCGGTGGCCTTGACTTTAGGAGAAAGATGGAACGATATACTATTTTCAAACCAGACAGGGGACACATTAGGAGCTGGGGAATTGTATATGTTTTCATTTATCCATTAAGGGCTTCAACTGAATGAGGATTTTTGGAGGGTGAAGATGAAATTTATATGGATAAGTATTCAGGAGTAGCCTGGGTTTTCCCATACTGCCTTGCGCGGTGATTTCAATCCCGCTGCTAAGCCAGTCTGGAAACTAACGCCCTAATGTTCGCCTGATGTTGGCAAACCAATCACAGAACATCCGAGAAGTTTCCGTTGCCCTCTTGCGTCTACATTCGACGCCAAAGGATTTACGGCAGCCCTTAGCGTTGCATACGAATGAGTTGGGTGAGCTATGCGCATTTGATAGACATCCGTGGCGCCCAATGAACGGATCTGGGCATTTTTTCAAATACGAGAAAATGAACGTCTGGTTGCCAAACCACGTCTCATTTGAGAAGTGGGAGGCGTTAGCCAGGCTAATTCAGGAGAGTAATATCATCCATATTTTTTTGCTACTTAGGTTTGAGGTACTGTAAATGTAATTTTCCTCAGGCCATTGTCATTTGCATTGTAAGAACAGCACTGGATCTTTACCAGCATTGTTCCACTGTGGAGTCCTACAGTCACAGTCAAAGGATTTGTTGTCCTCTCCATTATTTCATTGCTTGCATTTGCCCTGTTCTGATGGGATATGCATTAATTAGAGACTCAACACTGTTGTCCAGTTTATAGTCATATGCTTTGGTATTACCCTTGGATATTTCACTAAATCATAACTGGCCTAATAACTGGCCTAATTGAGTTTATTTAAACCAGTGCAAATACCACAAATATTGATTTGACTTGACTTGTTTCCAAAATCATCTAATCACATTTGGAAGTCTATGTCTGCAAGTTATTTCTCGTGTGTATGCATATTTACAGTATAACACTTCTATGGACAGATGCATAGATTAAACAAATAATCAATGCCGTGTTTGTGTGGATGTGTTATCTGGCTCCATGACTGCCTCTCTCTGTATGTTTCTCCACAGGAAACCTCAGTAGAGCATGGGGAAAAACAATCGGCTCATTTCAAATTCTTTTGAAAGTGTAGTCTCTCTCTTTTCTTTCTCAGTGCAGATCTTTCTCCACACTTACTATTCGTAATATAACAGTCTGCAGCCATTTGTTTTAAAGAAGGTAAATAATAAATAATTGAGCATTTCCTGGAGTGTACAAAGTACTAAAATCTGTAAAGTCCTATAACTTCTCCCTGGCCGTGTTTTTTAACACAGTATTTTTTCTTTCTGTGAAGTGGCAACCTGGTTGAAAGACTTTACATCCCCTTCGAATTATAGGGCCCTAACTGCATTCTGAGTAATTCTGCTTCAAAGTTTTAGAATTCCATAGGGTTGTACTGATAAGTGGAGCACAACTCTTTAGATATTATGTCCAAAAATGCAAACAACTTTAAGAAGCACCTTACCTAATGAACTTGTCAGAGAAGAAGAATAATTCAATTTTGACAAAAATGTCTGATACAGCCTTATAATTCCAAGGGGATTATATAAATATAGAATAACAGCATGCAATGTCACCCTACACAACCATGTACATAACCATGACATGTCCTGTTACGGTAACACTTTTTTGTAATTAAATATTTGAGGGTGATTTATCTTGTTGTGACTCAATCAATTGTTTTGATTAAAGATAATGACACAGTTCTGAGGGTAAAGTTATTCAGACAATGGAGAACAACTGTTATTTAATGCAAGTAACATTCCCTATAAAGACAATATTTCAATATAACAACTAGACAGTAATTAACTTGTGATGTCTAAGTCGGCATTTTCAAAAGCAGAGCTTTTTCCGCACATTTCCCCTTTTTCATATGAACTCAAACACACACTCACCCTTACACACAATGGCCGCCTTTCCCAGATTCGTTAAGAAGCTCTTACGTGCTCAGAGCGTTCTAAGAACGTTTTTAGAGCACTTTGTACTGCAGTTCTCCTCTTTCATGCAAAACTAAATTCTCAATGTGGACAGCAGGCAGTACTTCTAACGGGGTATCAATTTAGTGAAGTGAAGTTTCTGTAGATATTATGGCAGCACTGAGCTTGTCTACTATCTTTTAGCATTCATAGAGTGGGGCAAGAACACTTTACCCCAGGCAGTAGCCCGTCACGCACGTTAACACACACACACACGCACACACACACACATGCACGCACACACACACACACACACACACACACACACACACACACAAATACAGAAAGAGAGAGCAAGAGAGAGAGAGAAAGAAACAGAGAATTTACACAAAGATGTAGAGTGCAAAGAAAATGTGTGCACAAAAGGCTCGCCTGTTTAGCGGCTGCCCATTCATCTAAACATTCCCCCAACGACACACAACACGGCACCATTCATGTCCCGTCACATGAACCTCACAAATGTTGTATCTCCCGCACCACCCTGCTGCGATTTGCCCCCCCCCCCCCCCACACACACACACACACACAAACACACACACACACTCTACCCCCCCCTCAGCATCATCTGCATCCGTGCTTTTGGGCTGGCGAGAACTTGGGTCCATGTCACGAAGGGGTTCGTCGCGGCGGCCGCACCTCCGCTGCACCCCGCTGTGTCCGTGCAGGAAGCCAGGCGCTCGGCACAGGGGCAGCAGATGAGACACGCAGGGCACATCGTCACGTCTCGACCCTGAGCAGGGAGTTAATAGAGGATACGGAGCTTTTTCCTCACGCCTGCCCATATTACATTTTAGAAACACTGGAATATTATAGGCAGGCATATATTTGTATTTTGGAAGGGAGAACATTTTTTTAATATATTTTTTTTATCATTGTTTATGTGAAATATTTTTTAAATTAGTTGGCACAAGTTGCTTGGAAAAAGTCTCGGATATTAATTTGACATTGCCAAATGCTCCATCATGTGTTAATGTAGTCAATAAGATAAGCTTTATAAAACACTTGCATGATTACTCTGGTCTGGTCTGAGCACGGGTTGCATCGTTTGTTTCCTTTCCTCTCGCATATGAAAAAAGAAAACTTTATTTATTTTTTTCAAAACAGCATTCATTTATTCCCCCACCCACATAATCCTCTAAAATCCCATCAATTAAAGACCCAGAAATTGGCCTCTCTGCCCCCCATCCACCATTATTTTGAGATAGGCTGCAAAAGGGAATGTTTGAGAAATAAAAATCGAAAAATGAATTACAATGGTAGTCTCTGCTGATCAGTGGAAGATAGAATCAGTCCTTGAGGAGTTTGTTGGTTGTTAATTGGATCCAGTGAGTGCCAACCTACGCTCTGAGAACCGTAGATGTTAAGAATTCTGCTCAATGATTTTAAAAACTCTATCAGAAAGCAAAGCAAAGTAAACGATTTAGGTGTTCCCAAATGCAATGCATCTGAATTGTATGGCAAGGTCCAAGGAGGGGTCTCCTGCATTTTTAAATGTTTCACCAAGATGTGGACTTTTCAGAGATGCACACAGCATTCAAAGACTTGTAATTACTTCTTGTGAATAGAACATACCAGTTCAGAGTTCATTAATTCACACATATAAATAAGTGACTGAATTGCAATAATAATATGCACATTTGAATGTAACAATATGCAATTTGCACACTAAAATATCGAATAACCTCAATGTTTGTGATTAGATTAGAAGAACAGAGTTATTGTTTAGCAACAAAGTAATTTAGTGTGTGCTAGAACAGACACAAGAACAGGCTTCATTCTAATAACCCTAAACAGACCTAATTTATGATCACTATAAAGTACAAAATGATTAGTGTTGACAACATAATCATGTTTGGTTTGGAAATGTGTCTAGTGTATGATTGTATTGATTTTGGCGTTGCTAACATAAATATAATTGTGATAGAATTGGTTCTCTAAATATTCCTCATACATGATGCCCAGTACAAGATGTTCTTCTCAGCCGATTAATGTATTTTTAATCCTCTCATGGGTGGATTTTCAGTCAAGGACATTTACTGAACACCCCCAGAGTAACAATTCTGTCAGATGAAAAAAAAAATGTGTAGAAGGTGCAGGTTTCACAAGTGCTTCTTTCTTCTACCTGATACCGACACTCTTTTTTCTGGGCATGGACTATGGCCATTGTCACTGATGCGATAGGCATTGCTATGGTAGGTAATCACAGCTTTGCGGTGGACTATTTTGAGAATGGGGGTGTTCAGATCTAAGATAATCTGTTAATGTCAAATCCTTCTGCCTTCAAATGTAATGTAAAGACATCTTGTATGCCTCATACCACCCTTATTCGCAAACAAGTGAGAAGCCTTTAGCCTTGTATATTGTTGGAATCAGTTTTCACATATCACACTATTTGTTTTTATAGTCAGAAAATGGTTACTGAATCAGTAATGTACATACTGTACATACAAAAAGGAACAATGACGATTCTGTCCAGTTTGTGTGAAGTTTTCTTTTTTCCTGCTGCCACCCCCAATTAAGACTGTAGGCTACAGAGGAGGAGTTGTCATCTCAATCTTCCTCTCAGTCAGAGTGAATTTGGCCAAAGCCTGTCTTCTTAGTAATGCAGCCCATTTGAGATGTTTCAAAGAGTGGCTTTTTTCTCTCTGTATCACTGAGGTCTTTTTTCATTTTCAGCATTCATGTCTCCCAACGTCCGTCTTTGATGTGCTTCTCATCATGCTCGCACTTCGCATGGATTAGCGTGGATCGCCATGACAAACGAATCAGGACGAGCATTTTAAAGTGGACAAGCGCCAAAACATGCAGGATGAGTGACAGCCTGTTTAAGAGTAAATAACTTAATTGTGAAGGCATTTGTTTCTCTTCGCGTCAGTTGGCAGGAATAAGTGAGTCCATTTGTATTTGGAGTCCGGTGGACAACTGTATAATTATAATTGAGGAGTGCTGGGCTATATTTAATATAGTCTTGAACACATGAGGATGTTCCCTGTGCAATGTGGCTCGTTAGCTCTGTTGTTGCCGTGTGAAGTGGTAGCACTGGTTGCCCAGTGCGTAATTGACACTTATTGGAGATAATGAGGTAGCAGCGTTTACATTCTCCTGTGGCTGTGCGAAGAATATGAGCTTGGCACCACTGTGTGCGTGCTGGACTGAGACTCCTCTTTGAGAGGACTGCAGATTAAAACATTGTCACTTAATTTCCCTGACCCTCGCTCTTGATTCGTTCGTCCAGATTTCCTTTAGAAACATGAAACAGCTCAAATAATTCAGTGAGCTATTGTAGCTCTGACATTTCCGAGCTCATCAAATCAATTACCAACTTCTTACATCACTTCTCATATTGAATGACATGTTGATTATTATTCAACATAATAATCTTGAATTTCCCCTTGGGGATCAATAAAGTATCAATCTATCTATCTATCTATCTATCTATCTAATTGTGGTGGTGATTATCGTATGCAAACATTTAGACAAAGGTTTTATTTATCCTCTACTGTGATTGAGGGTACTGTGACTGAGGATTTACTTAATAAAGTTCTGTGTTCAAGACCTAAAGTTGTTCTCGTAAGACATCACTGTATGCTACAGTGGATGCTACCTCCCGCAGCAGTGGCCTCCGTCTCAGACAGGAAATGACTGAAGGAACGCAGCCAAGGTGAAGCGACACGGGGCCGCGAGGCGAAGCCGTCTCGTCTCCTTTCTCCGAGGAGCCGACTGGAAGCGAGACAGGCTCACGCGCGTTAACGCGTTCCGGGTTTGTGTGCAGGCAACGACTCGGGCACCCCTGCTGGGCTTGTCTCCCGGGGAGTTGCGTGACATCCAGCGATCCGTGAGCCTCAGTCGGACGTGCCACACGCCACAGACTCTGCGCTCGTGCTCCACTTTCCCGCCAGTCACGGCCCAGAGGTTGGCGACGGAGAGATGCAGTAGGAAAAACATGGATGGCACAGTATTCACATGGGCCATCTGCCAGTCATGAGGATACATTTGCAAGTGAAATCAATAATGTGTGACTGATGAATATATGATGTGTGTTTAGGAGATGTCAGGGCTTGTACTAGTAGTTCCTTGTTTAATAAAGTGCTCACGCACCAAACATTGCCTGACAGTTCTCTGAATTGTAACTGACTCTCATTTCCTTAGTTGAACATATAAAATGAAGCGGTAATGTGTACTTTTAAAAATATAGATATATCAATAAGAAGGCAAGTAAATGTGCATTCAGATTGCAAATAAGCTTGGCGATGTTTTATTCAACAGAAAAAAAAAAAAATCTTGCCATGGAGGAGATGTGGAGACCTATGTGCAAGGTTGTTATGAAGTCGACCAAGAATGAGTGGCAAGCAAAGTGACACTACTTATACTGCTTCACTCAACTGTTTGACTTTCTGACAAAACGTATATGGCCGAGACACAACATATTCCACGATTCTCCAAGGACCGCGTACGCCCATATCGTAAATATCACATCGCTTCTGGCTAAGGCAAATTTGACTATCTCCGATAGCCGCTAATGAACAGTGAAATGCCCATGGGTGTATGATGATGGCTGATTGTCAGGCAGGCCTGTATGGAAATGCATATGGATTGGATGTGCTCCCTGTATAGCAAACCCATACAGACCAAGGCTCGGGTACTGAACACCTATCAGCGGTACCAGGAAAGTGGCGAGCTGCCCAGGAGTCCTCTGGGAGCACTAGAAGGGGCCTGTTTGTGGGATTGATATGTTTGTAGGAGGGCTGCATGAGAAGAGTGGCCCTGAGCACATCTCACCAGCTGGGTAAGTGGCTGCATCAGCCACGGGGGACTTGTATGGTACACACCAGTTTGTTTGATTGGCAGTAGATGTGCTGTATTTTCATGCTTAGGCCCGTAGGCAAGAACACAAAGGATGCCACTACCTGTGCATCCTTGCAAATAAATGTGAGCATATATTCAAGCAATGTTTGGGCCTGGAATTTCTCGTATGAGGCAGAGGAATACAACAAGTCTAGATGGATTGTGAACGCACGTAAGCCGTGTCTCGGTAATCCATGACGATGGCAGCTTCCTCATAAGGCCCGTGGAGCTGCTTTCTTATGTCTTCCCCTATTCAGACGGCTGAAGGACCCTTGGAGATTTCACGTCCTCTTCTCGTTCGCTTTCCACTTTTCCCACGCTCAGTAAACTCCCCTCCTCATCTCGCTGTCACTTGTTTATCCTGTGCCACCCCTCTCATCTTCAAGCGCCACCTCCACAGGTCTCCGTTCCCCTTCATCCACTCTCCTCGGCAGCAGGGGGAGGAAAGAATTCATACCGCAAAGGGACGAAGCTTCGAAACAAAAGCCCCAACCACCTGGAGAGGACCAGGAGGGGGATTGCTGACAGAGCCCGGAGTGATGCCAGTCTGTGGCTGGTGTTAATCCGCTCGCTTCCTTTCTGTGCACCCCCCCCCCCCTCACACACACACACACACACACTGTTGTGCCCCCCCACCCCTGCTCCCAGTTTCTCCATACACCTTTCAGCAACCCCCCAGTTGTTTCCCCGGGCAGGTGCATGGATGCCCCTGAGAAGCAGGTAACCTCGGGATGAACCCGCATCAGGCACGTTAAATATGACAGCTCCTCCTCAGCCCCTCTCATCCTGGATCCTCCCTTTCATCCGCCAGCCGTTTGAATCCCACAGCCAGGCGAAAGGGGGAAGGGAAAACACAGGGCTTCTGACAGGGGAAGAGAGACAGGAGCTACAAGGCAAGTGGAGGGAGAGAAAGACAGAATCCCCCTTGAAACACTAAGTGGACGAACTGTCATGGGTGACCTTTTTATTTTGAGGATTTTTTTGTGTGTCTTTCTCTTTTTTTTTTGTTCTTGTGGATCCTGACACATCTCCTCCATTCTATCGCTACACTTTGTTTCTGTCTTTCTCTCTTTCTCTCTCTTTTTGGCTATTTTAAGGCCTTCCTTATAACTAGCGGAATCCAGGAAGCAAGACGGCGACTTTGATCCTGTTTTCTTTTTCATGTGAAGATAAGATTGGGAAGAGTCTTTGTGAGAATGGTGGTGACAAGAACAGTTTAATGAGAAAACAGACTTTCTTTTTTTAATTCTTGGTTCAGATTGGATGAGATTAAAGATAACACATACTAAGCATATGCATGGATGCTTAAGAAACCATCTTCTAAAACGCAAACGATTCATTAGTTTTGTTGTAGCTGCTGACAATGCTATCTTCATTTATTCTTTGATTTTCACAAATAACCTGAAGAAGCAGGAGATGCCAAATCGACCATGTTTGGGTGAGATGCCACACACATATTTGGCTGATTAGATCTGTATATTAAATCCTGTTCTGCATATGACTTTGTGCTTTTGCTCCTGAAGGATTAAAAGATCTTTTCTTCCTCTGAGGTATGCTAATTTTGGACAAACTGTTTAGCTCAGATAGTTTTACATTACATTAATGGTTCAGAATATTATGTGAGATAATTCCTTTGTTTTTAGCTGACTGACATTTTTTTTATTATTTTTGTTTTAACATTTTAGTATAATGGCTCATCTTAGTGCAGTAGCACAGCTGGAGAGCAGGCAAAATGAATAAATGACAATCGTTACCTGACAACAATAACACATCCCCATGCACTCTTTTCATGAAAGGTTCCATTCGGGAACATCGACACAGCCTGCCTCCCTCTGCTCTCCTGTGCTCCATCTCACTGATGCTCTGAAAGGCCGTGCCCTTGGCTGACCTTCACCTTTTTATCCCGTGCCGCGGGGCACCTGGCCTTTGTGTGTAGCTGCTGCCATTCTCCTCCGCCCGCCTCGCAAGGGCCTGCCCTCCGTTCACAGCGGTGTTGGGTGACGGTGCTCCGCGCCGCACTGAAAGTCCATCTATGAGGGCTTTGAACTGTGCCCCAGGGCCACTGGGAGGCAGGTAGAGGGCTCATGAAGGGCTCCCTTGTGTGGGGCTGTTGGGTCTGGAAACCTGGGAATCGATTAAAAGCCTGGGCTCCCACTGCTCGCCAACACCCCCCCTCCGCCGCCAACACCACACCACCGATCGCCTTCACCCCCGGTGCACAATCCCAGCCGTCCTCGCCGTGCAAGTTAATCCTGAAAGAATTCAGCAGGTTCCTTCTGAGAGGCACCATTGTTTTTAATTCATTTCATATCCTTTCATATGAGCCATGAAACAGCAGTAGCACCTAGCAATGGGAGTATTGGCTTGATCAGAAATCAAACGAATGAGGGGTTTTTTTCCCCCGTCTTCTCCTTTTTTTCATCAGGACATGTTTGCACACAGTTGATCATCGTGAGAAAGTTCTGTCTGATCTTTGTGAGAAAGTATGAGGGGGCTTCCGTCGCCCTGCACCCGATAGCTTTTCCACCGCTTGCTGTGGCCCACCATGTCTGCATTTCTGCCCTTGTACGCCAGCTGTGCCCAGAAAATAGGAGGTCAAAGGTCAAAGTTCAACTCAGCTTAAAAAGGCATACCAGAGCCCCTTTAGGGAGAGCCGGTCCACTTCCTATTAACTCCATTGTACCGGATTGTTCCTGCAATCTGTTGAAATTCCGCTAGGGACGTTGCCGAGCAAGTGATAAATGAATTGTGGTCTATGGGGCTAAGCGGCTAGAACTCGTTTTTTTCACAGTTGACAACTTCATTTCTTAATGTACATTGTCGTAGTAGCTACCTGAGTATAGGTTTTCCACTGGAAATGAAATAAAAAGTCACTCATGTCCTTTCTGCTTTTCATAGGATGGGCCGTTTTCCCTGTAACATGCTAGCATTTAGCTCATGGATGCTCGCGACACTCGCGACCGATTACGACCGTCGTGAAGCTGAACCTTATTTTAGGTCTATGGCCGTAAAGTGGTTCGCTTGTGTCACGTGACATGAAAACTTTGAAAGGGTTTTTAGGAATAACAACACATATTAAAAATTTTATTGGTCAGCTGATTGTCAAGTCAAGTTGTCCTGCATCGCATGCATTAATGCAATTTCAGGAGAAAAAATTATATAACGACAAATGTGGTACTGGGGGGTTCAGCTCCATTGCTACCCATTCATTCATCACTTGCTCGCGATCGCCCCCTAGTTGCAGTACCATGCGGAAGTATTTCGCTAGTGGTCCTTCTCCCCTTATTAGACATTCTCTGGGCATACTCTACTTTTAAACAGTCCCACAGCAATGAAAATCCTTCAGGGATTAGTATTATTGAAGAAATTATCCATGAAATTTCACTTTCGGGTTATGTAACACATGGATGATGTGTGTTATCATATAGGAGCTAATGTTAGTTATTTTTTGGCTTGCAAGGTAAATGATTTTATGTTCCCCACAACAAGCAGATTGGAGGGTGTGTCGTATCCATAGACAGTAAAAAATATGGACAGAGCTATCACGTAGACGGTAGCAGAGACCGAGGAAGCAAATTTCAACGGGTTTTTTTAGGTCTTCTTATTCCGTCATAGGTCTCCTGCGCAGGCTCAGGTGTCGTACATGTGACGTAGGCACGTAGTCTGACCGAGTCTGACCTATGACGACGCTTTACTACTCTATGGACGCATGCGCATTCTCACGTTAGCATTGATTTCGGAAAAAGTTTATTACTCTGCCGATAAAACAGTTACGAGATTATGACGCCAATTTCACAATGTAGTATGCACTCCGACAATAGGAAATGTTCATATAAAGGCTTAACCCTCTATTGCATGGCGTTGCCATATGGCAACACATGATTTATCTTAGTGTTTCTAATTGGCAGTAACACAAAACCTACATTTTACTATTTATATTTGAAAAGGGGAATTTAAACTTTGATTTAAAAAAATAATTGTTAGGTCACATGACTAGGATATATTGTTAATACTTCTATTTATACAGAGAGGTACCTAGGTGACCACCACCACCTATGGGCTACCTTTGGGTGGTAAAAAATCAGAATTTAGGCATAATTTCTTTGAGAAAAAAAAATGAAAACACTATCTGGAGTATGTAAACATGAAGCATTTATCATTAAAATAACTTTATATATAATGAGTTTTTTGTAAATTGGCAAAATGTATTTGTTGCCATATCCTCCTGAGACCCGGGGAAAAAAAAGTTTTAATTTTGAGATTTTTTTTAGATGATTTAAGTATTTTGGTCTAAAGAAACATGCTGCAGCAAAAAAAATTCCAAAAATGTTCTTAGTTGCTGAGTTATCAGATGTCCTTTGAAGAGGACATCAGGACTATCCGAATGTCCTAACCCTATGGGAATAGTAATAGTATTGCATTAAAGTCAATGGAGTGTTAGGGTATGTGAGATATTACAGGCAAATAGGTGGCCAAGAAAGGCTTTGCTCCCCCTCAAGTGTTTTTAACATAGCTTTCAGAGATGGCTACTATAATGAAG
Source organism: Sardina pilchardus (assembly GCF_963854185.1). Lineage (NCBI taxonomy): Eukaryota > Metazoa > Chordata > Actinopteri > Clupeiformes > Clupeidae > Sardina > Sardina pilchardus. The sequence goes on along the minus strand of NC_085002.1, from coordinate 22,155,580 downwards.
TGTTGCCATAATGGCTGAATTAGCATTCAGACGGCCATAATAATGAGCCTGGCTCATCGGTGTTGCAGCCAGTCTGCATACATGGCACACTGTAGAGCTAGGTTTTAGGTTTGGAGGGGTTACTACACTCTCCCTTTAATGAACATGTGTTGAAGAAGTGCAATGGCTTGCTGTGAGGGCATCAGAGAGTATACACCATGATAGGGACTCTCATTATTTGACCTCTGACCCCTGTGCCAAAGACCCAAGAGACAAATGAAACGTTAGTGTTCAGGGCATCCTAGGATGGCAGAGGTACACTAAAGGGATGCTTGATGGATAAATTGTAAATGTGAAAGCACTTTTAGGAGTGGCAAATAATCATTTACAGGTAAATGGAGTAATCAGTTACCCAAAATACAAATTGGGTAATGTACATTGAGGCAAATTCACCTACGATGTACTTATTTCTTAATAAACCTTAAAGTTCTAGCTTACACACTGCTTCTGGGGCTGTATTGTACCTTAAGGGATCCCCTTTTATCCTGTATCTCCTTTTATTTATTAGAAATAAGTAGAAAATACCTTGTTGTCTCACTCAACCCTCTGCCTTCTAAAACGTAGAAATGGGTTAAAAAGCAGGGGTACTGAGTCCCGATGTCCACTACGGGAGACATTGAACTAAAGTTATGTTTTGAAGGTGTTAGAATTGTTGGATCTTTCTGAAATTTCTCTGAATTCAAGTTGAGACTGTCATTTTTATGACACAAATTGACTGTGTGCAATAAAACACATAATAATGACCAAAAATGGTCAATCACCTCTGTTGCTGCCATGAAATGAAAAAAATTCAATAGCCGCCATTTTGAAAATAAAATGTGTGAAATCTGTTAACCCAACCCACATAATTGTGGTATCACCAGAAAGCCCAGGATGTCCTCTTGAGAGTACAAAAGGATTTGAATAGTTGGCATGGATGGTATTTCATTTATAAGACTCAGACTGATGTCCCCTACAGAGGACAAAAATGAATGGCCGGGTCTCAGGAGGATATGGCAACAACATGCGAATATTGAACTTTTTATGTCCATTCAAATGAATGGTATCATAGGATTACAATAGGATTGCATAGTACTAGTATACTCTGGGAATATAAACAACTTTTGACAATATTTTGATGTAAAAAAAAACATTTTTACACTTTTATTTTTAATATCAGACATATTGGAGTCTTTTAGGACAATGTAAATGTTTACCAATACGCAAATTGTTTGTGGAATGAGGTTCAGATAGTATAGAGACTGGAGCGGTGAAGATGTGTTTTGTGTTATATGTCACTACACAGTCAGCTAGACATGCTGTTTTCATCATTTTTGTTTAGGATTTTTGAGAACATAAAAGCACATTGTTTTCTTTTCCATCAAAGAAGTATCAGGATTAGCTATAATGCTGTAATGAGGAGAAAAACATTGATGTATGTTGCGGATAGAGACTGCAGTCACTCATCCTGCCTCTTTGGCTACAGCTTTAGCACCTGAGGCCCAAAGTTCAAGGGCAAATGGGGTGACCCTTCTCTCCTCTCACTATAAATGGTGTAAGAAGTTGGCTGGCTTGCTGTGGAGCCATCCAAGGCCCAGTGTGTATCTGTTGTATGAACCGCAATAGAGAACCCTAGGTTAGGTTGACCCTTGAATGTGGGACCCCAAATATGACTTAGGCATAGCTTAGAGGGTAGGAGAAGTCTGTCAGGGGTGTATGTGAATGATACCTATGTCTCTCTGTTTGTACAGTATGGATTTGCACACTCTCTGAAGGGGGAGGCTCTATGACGGTGCGGCCTCACTACAGTTGAATATGTCCTCTGACTGCAATAGAACCCTATACATTTGGGGAATGAAAGGCATCCAAATTAAATACAGTAACTTAAATGATGACATTATTTAATATAAACTTTGGTTTTGATCACAACAATTACGTTATGGCCCTAAAGGAAGGCTATATATTTCCAAGGCGGACTGCACTATGGCAATATCACCATGATATAGTCACTTTATTGTCCAAAATACAGTTAAATCTGCATTATGTTAGGTTAACAACTCAATGTATCAGAACATACCTAATGTAAGCTTAATTAGATTCATTTTTAAAACATTTATAATTAAATAAAAGTGAGTTTTTAAAGAAAAATGGGATTTTATAGCATTTTCCACGACTGCGCATTGTTGCCATATGGCAACAAATTACCAACTACCCCCCCTTTAATTTTTTTTAATTTTTTTTTTCCAATTTTCATTATTTAAACCATTTTGAATAAGAAAAAAACATTAAAACATTTTTTTTAAGTATAGGTGATAATTCATGCAATACACTGTAAAAAAAAATACTGGCAATTGTTGATCTTACATAGGTTTTTGAATTTATTTGACTTAGAAACATGAGCTTTCCCTTACAATGAACAAAATCAAGTCTACCTAACACACTTGTGTCCATAATGACCTCACTAGAATTTTAAAATCGAAGTAACAAAGATTTCTGAGTTGATACTACTTCAGCCCCACACGCATGCGCGTTGCAGTACTCTATGGGGCTTCCGTACCTCTCAGCAGGGACCAACGTATGACAAGTTCAAATGGACAAGACATGCCTTTTCATGCCTGTGGATTAGCTGATTACCTTGCAGTGGACATAACGCATTGTCTTTTTTTGGTAAGTAGTGTTTCATTGATTTAAGACGTGTTAATACAATTGTGTACTTCAATACAAGACGGATTCAGTTAGCTTAAACGTTTCTCATCTCAGACGAATGTTAGAAAAGTTGGCATTGTCAACGTTAGCTTCTCACGTTTGCCACGTTAGCTATACAGTAACAACAGCAAGTTATCATGTTAAGATGGATTTATAGATGGGGTTTTAGGGTTTCATGCATTGGCCATCTTTGTAGAATTTCTTAGGTAATTACGCTACATACTCTAAATTATGCACTAACGTTAAATGCGCTTTAATGGGGAACATGGTATTGGGGAGACGGATTTTCAATTGGAAGAAATGATAGTAACGTTAGCGAGCTAGTTAGCAGCTAACGTTGTGACTGCCCATGTTTGCATGCAGTAACCTTACCAGTGTGCTCAAACTTTAACGTTAGTAGTGGGACTTGAGGCCTCCTTCATTGAAGTTTAGCTTAGACATCGATGTATCAGGCATAGAATATGAACTTTGCAATTAGTTAAAGCTGTGAATGTTCAAACTGCGTAGTGTAGTTTGCCTAGCAAACTTGCCATAGTTAGCTGCTAGCCATCCTCCCTTCAAGCCAAATCCAACCTGGCTTCAGTTTTATTATCTACATTTATCTAATAGTATTATCTCTAGACTGCATAGTAAAATAATGTAAGTCAATAAGTGATAGGCTAATCATAATTACACAAAATACTATAAAGAATATCACAGTTGTTGACTAATAACACTACATTTTTTACATTTAAAGTTTAAAGTACAATCTTAGACAAACTTTTGATCTGAGCATTTTGTAAGCCTAGTTTACCAGTCATAGCCTACTAGATATGCAATGCAGCCAGACATATGCATTTATTTCCATTAAAAGTTAAATCATTACTGAAATGTCTTAATATTTCATGTCTCTTGTGTTTCTGTGTTATAGAAGTGGATTGGATGCATTGCAAATTCTGTAAGTTTGAGCTGAGAAGATGGAGCTGACCTTTTCCCTCAAGGAGAGATGGCCTGCGCTGTTTTCTCTGGAGAAGGTAAGGCTCTCTTTATTTTTTTAATTGAATTTAAATTCTTATTCTTCACATACATTTAAAGTTGGACTTAATCAAGGTTTAGGTCACAGATGAACTGCAACATGATGGTTTATGATTTTAATTTGCTACAGATTTCAAAAGTTCTCTCTACCTCCGTTTAGACATTGTTTCTGTATATTGATACATGGCATCAATACATGGTTTTGTTCAATCAACGTTTTTAGATATCTGAAGAGTTTTATCGAATCACAATCAAGAACCTCCTGATCACTTTCCGTGCATCACTTGACAAATATGTGACCATTCACAGCGAAATCAGTCGTTTTGCGCACATCGTTATTTTGAGAAAATCAACAATAACAAACTTCCGGGTTAAAATGTTGAATTTCACGTTTTCGCATAATTCGGCTGTATACAGTCTACAGTTTCATATCGTGAACGCATTTCACTGAAAAACCTACGTTTTGACTGTTAAACCCGGCGAAGATTCAACACATTTGCTGTCATTCCCGTTGTGCACGCGCCGCTTAAACAGGTGATTTCTCCTCTTCTGGCATATCATGACAGGAGAACCATGTCAACTTTGGATGTGGTTATCTTAGCGATAGTTTGTGTAATACCCTCGATATACATATCATTGGAAAGCTTAGTTTATGGCCGTTCACGTGAGCACAATAACTTAATTTACTAAATTTTACCGAAACGACTGGTTCCGCTTTACAGGGTCACATATGTGCTTCGCCTATTAAAACTCTACCGGGCAAGAAAGGGAGCATTTGGTCCAGAGATGGAAGACCTCCTGGATAAGCTTGATGAAGAGGTGAGTAAGTGCCTGAAGCTGATTATGTATGTGAACTCTTTCTTTTGCAATTGCCTAGTTTTCTGCATGTATAGGTTATGAGCCTCATCCAAGTCACTAGTGTAGATAAACACAATTAAGTTCTGGATTTACGTCACATGTGTGGCGGCGAGTGTGGCGGTGGCCATACTTATGGACCCTGAACATTCCCAAAAACAATATACAAATGGTAGCATTAAAGGTAAGGTATAGGATTAGCTTTTTTGGCCATTATTGCAAAATCACTTGAAGTCCTATTCCTTTGTTCTTTTAGACTCAGAACATTGTGTTTTTCCATACTAGTGACTTGGATGAAAAGGTCATATGAATAATGAATAATTAATGCTGAAAATGATAACTCCAGCAGCACTGCATACTTTCCCAGTAGAAATGTTAACAGCTAAACAAACAAGTTTTACATTTAATAACTACAGTTTGATATTCATTTCATTTACACAGTTTATCTTCAGTTTTCACAATGTGAATGGTGTTTGTATTTGTGTGTTGGTATTATCGTTAGACAAGTGACATTGCATCGCAACGAAAGACAGCAGCTCTGAGAGGACTACCCATCTTCATCCGTGAGGACATGTCAACATTTTTCTTGAAGTGTTTGGTAAGTGATTATCTTTGTTTAATAGACTTTAAAAATGTATCTGTGGTTTTACCACTGATGCTATGATTTCCAAGCGTATTCTGATCATTTTGAACATAATAAACTTTGTGGAACATATCTCCAGATGCTCAAATGCACTTTCATTCCATGAGTGGTTCATTAGTCCAGATGTGTGTTGCAAGGATTGATGTTAAACTATTTCTGGTAACTGGCATAAAACGCCCAAAAAATAATCTTTAAAAAAAAAAAACTACTTCTGGTAACTGATAAACTGATGGGTGATGGTATTTATGCTCTAGCACATAAGGATGGTATAATATCAGTGTAACTATTTTGCTTTGTATTTAATCATGTCTTTGATTTCCTTAGGAGACTGACCCTGCGGATGCTGTGGTCCGAGGTCTGTCTGTTGCCATTCTGACGGTGTATGAAGATGATGATGCCACCACATCACCAACTGTGCAAGATGTAGCTGTTGTGTTGGAAGGACTCATCATACTGCATGACTTACTTGACCTCCAGACTGCCTTTGCACATCGGGTCTCTGAAATCAAAGCTTTTACAGTAATCGGTCGTCAACTCATGAAGTTACCTTTCTCAGCTTGAAGTTAAAACAGATTGATATGTGTGAGCTGGTTGATAGTCCTTGATGCTTCTGCGAAAGTTAAACTCTTTTTGTTTGTAGAACTGTTGAGATACTCAAAGCACCTTTTTTTTTTTTTTGACCTTTTTGTATTATTATTATTATTATTATTTGAAAGCTGCTCTTTGATATAGCCTAAAAACACAACTTAAAACCCAATCAGTAAACATTACCAAGCTGCTTGGGCTTGATATTGTTGAAGTGCAAGTTGCTGATTCCACCTGTGTACTTGTTACTCAGTGACAAATGTTTTACGTGTTTCCTCTGAAGAATAAACATGAGTATACACTGATTTGTGTGATAATTCTTTAAGGAAAATGTACCTAAATGTATAATGAACTTTTATGTCTAACATTGCATAGTTTTAGGGTGTAACTTGATAAAGGCAGGACTCAGGAGATAGCATGGTTGAAGGTAGAACTACATGCTAATAAAACAAACCTTTATTTGTTATTGTAAGAAGAATAACCTGGCTTGGTCAACAAAAAACATTAAGTTGGCTAAACTCAAAACGATTTGTAAGATCAACAAACAACCAAGTTGGCTAAACTCAAAAACCTTTGTAAGGTCAACTAACAATTAAGTTGGCTAAACTCAAAAACCTTTGTAATGTCAACAAAAAACTTTAAGTTGGCTAAACTCAAAAACCTGTGTAAGGTCAACAGTAGTAAACTTGAGTTGAGAAAACTCAAAAATCCTGTGCATCAAGTTGCCTAGAAAATTTGAGTTGTCGCAACTATTTCTTTTTTTACAGTGTAGAGGGTTAAAACGCTACAGCTGTAACGTTATTTGATGTCAAAGTGGCGCTTACGCCCCATAGGATTCAATGGAATGGCCAGCTAGCCACGGTCTACTTGTTAGCATGGCGGCCGCCATACTGTCTACACTCTCAGAACGTTCGCTGCCCCTTTGGTCGTATCATATACTGTACCTCCACTCCTGTCTTCTCTAATGGCTTCATGTACCCATATGAACATTTAGCAAATCTGGAATTTGTTCTGCAGGTCCCTCTAACCAAGAGGCCATTTAAGCCAATTTCTATCGGTAATCTGGCATGGACATGTATTTCTTTGGCAAACAACTGTGTTTAAAACCTTTGTTTACAAGATTGCTACACTTCTGAAATGATTTGGTAAGAGTTTAATGCACAAATCTAAATTTAAAGTAAACCTTTTTCCAGACCCACTATCAATTGAGAACGTTTTGGTGTCTTTTAACTAGTCTATAGACCCTTTTTTAACCATTAAATTATATTCTTTCAACTTGAGGTTGTTGCTATAAACTGTTAAATTCGACACTCAATCAAAAGGATTGAATAAAAAAAAAATTACATTCTGTGCCAGTCTGAAGAGAGATACTGTATCTCCACTGCCTGGGCCCTGTTTATTTACGATTAACACTACATTTTAAGGCTTTTCGCAGGAGCAACATTCTAACTGTACGATAACAGTTCTTGTTGTTTGGATGACCTTACCTAAAGGCACCTTTGAAGTCTCGAACCTTCACATGCACACTGGAACTAGAATATAAGACATTGCACCAGAACACAGCACCCATTTCAGTCACGCCGACACACTAAATGTCACCTGACACACAAAAGCCACCGATCCCTTTCTGAATTTTGTAAGGTGCACTGAGTCACAGAAACTTCTTTGTTCTTTACTTGGGCTTTTTCAGTGATTTTTCCCCCCCCAGATAGAAAAGCCATGCTGACCCTCTCATTAGTGACTGAATGAGGGACACAGCTACCTCACCAGGTATCTGTCACTGTTCTAAATAACCCCAATCAATGACTCAGCTTGCTCTGTCAAGATTGCTAATTACCTAGAGGAAAAGCCTGAAGTTAAAAAAACTTTTTTTTTTTAATGATGTGTGGTGTGTGTGTGTGTGTGTGTGTGTGTGTGTGTGTGCGCGCGCGCGCGCGCGCGCGCGCGTGCATCTCGATTCACACCTGTGCAATCTAATAGAACCACCACAATTCTGCTGTATTTTTATAACGACATCAACACAAGTGTTAATTCCAAGCTTTTCCTTTAAACAAAATAAATAAATATATAAAATAAATAGAAAACGTGGGGCTATACCATGTGACAGAGCAGCAGGAACCAGACGCTAAGGAGAACAAACCCAGTGAGAGCAAGAATGACAGGGTAAATGATGGGGCAGGAGAAAAGTTGTGCTATAGGACAAATAAAATGGACAAAATGAGCACAGGCAGTTTAGAAAGCTAAACCTAATGGCTTTTACTTTTATAACGTGTTATCCCAACTCTGTCTGTCAAGACAGTCAAGGCAGAGTTTTGGAGGAGGACGTCAACACGTTTTGAAGAATAGGTGTTTGGGACAGCAATCAAAATACACTCAAGACAAGTCCATACCTGTCAACCCTCCTGCTTTTTTCGAAGTTTCTACGTTTTTCTCGCTGTCCTCCCATTTTAATATTTTACCATAAAAAACCCTGCATTTTAATATCTCATTAGTCCTACCAACGGACCTGTTAGCTTCTGTAGACCTATTGTCTTGTTGCTACCCCCTTGACCTTCCAGTGAAACAGATGTTATCAAAGAATTGTTTTGCTTGCTTGGAGTAGCCTAAAGATAATGGCATGGTTGTAGTCTGTAGTCTGTAGTCTTGTAGTCTGAATTCTTGCTGTTAGTAGAGAGATCAACAGAAAGATGAATGTTGAAGTTTTCCCATATTTTGGGCAAGAAACGTGGGAAATCTCTTTTATTTACATTGTTCAATGTCAACAGCTATGAACTGAAATTTCATTTCATAGTGGTTTAACAAGTGGAATTGTTACAAAAAAGTTGGCAGTTTGATCGGCCCAATATCTCAACATGATTTTGCAGCAGGATGCTCGATAGCCTACATGTAGCTCCGCTTTTCTTGTGATAGGCCAGAGACTAAAAACTCTCAACCATCTCTCAAAAGTTTCCCGTTTTGGTCAGATTAACAACATAGCACTAGTTGCTATCAACTCAAATGTCAGATTTAACTTAGATGTGCACGGAAAATGAATTATGCATGAACAATAAATTACTAATGATGAACAAACCATTAACTAATAAGTAACAAATGCTTAATAAATTATGAATTGTGTGTAGTTAATATAAAGTGTTACCAGATTTTCAAGTCAGTCTGCATTACCATGACACAAAGTAGGTCTTGATCACAATATAGAAAAGAGTTATACTGTATACTGTATGTCAATATAACCAGGAAGCTGATCTGCCGTTATAAGCAAATGATGTGCATGCATAGAGCCCATACTGAGCTACACATAATGCATTTTATAGGCTATGTTTACGTTTGCTTTTTATTTAAAACCTGTAAAGTTTACATTTGAATCAGTGAAGTAACGTCTATTTACAGTTCTTTCCAAATTTGTCCAGAAAATGGGTCACTTGGGTTGCCATTAAAGCAACGCTACATTCAATCACATATTGCAAGATAGATTTGAAGATAGATTCTATGGTGTATCCACAGATTTAGTTGAATCTGTTGTGTGGCCCTCTTCTTGGTACAAACTTTCTATCCTTGATCAAATATCAACGGCACAAAAAAAGCCTCTGTTTGGTTAAAAGGTGCCTGTCCATCAGAAGGCACCATGAGGGCTCCAGGACAATATAACATCATCTTTATAGGTTTTTGATAGCGGGTAAAACACTTATGGGCAGAGGGGGTGCTGTCCCCCCTCTCTAATTTCCTCCCCATGCGTCTGTTCCCTGCTATGGATTGCGTGTAATACCACCAGCTCGCGATGCTGGGTGGTATGGATTATTATTCATTTTTTTCGTCAGGAAATCTGATTGATCTGATTGTTGTTGTGGTGGTGGCTGAGCCAGAGCCGGTGCGCAGCCGAGGAGCCTTTCATCTGGTAGAACCCCGTGGTGATATTTAGAAGGGTGGGCCAGTCAGACAACAACACATCAATAAAGACAACAGAACAGAGACCAAAACAACAAACGGCAGTGGGAGAAATCTCCAGCTAACATACGTGCCCTCCCCTGAACGCTGCACCCTCCAGAGAAACTCCGAGATCCCACCTTGCTCTGTCTGCTGCTCCTCAGGGTGACAAGTGAATGGGTAGTGCTGAGTTCATATCATCACAGTCAGGCAGTGCTCTATTGAGAATGTGTGTATGGGTATGTGTGATTGTTGGTGTGTGTTTGTGTGTGTGTGAGTCTGCGTGTGTGTGTATGTGTGTGTGTGTGTGTGTGTGTGCGCGTGTGCGTGTGTGTGTACAGGTGCGTACATGTGCGTGTGTGTGTGTGTGTGTGTGTGTACTCCTTTTCATCTCAGCCCAGAAAGCTATAAATTCCCACCTCAATGTACAGACATGTTTTTTTCTCTCTCTTTCTCTGTCTCTCCCGGGCATCCCCCTCCTGCTTCCGCTCTCTCCCTACAGCTCTAGTTCTCCCTCCGTGTGCCATACGTATTTATAGATGCCACCGCGATGCCCGCTCACAGTGATGCCCGCTCACAGTGATGCCCGCTCACAGTGCCCCGCGAGGGAGAGCGCGTTGAGCTGAACCGGGCGAAGGAGTGGGCGGCACACGCCCGTCCTGGGGCCCTGGCGGAGGGTACCTGCTTAAGGGTGCCGGGCGAGACATCAGGCCTTAGGGCTGCTTGGAAACCCCCCTCAACACATACACATACACACACACACACACACACACACACACCACCACCACCACCACCACCACCACTCTGGGGATGGAGGAGTGGGAGAACGCTTACAGCCTGGCTGGGCTATCACTTCCAAGGTGTGTGGGGGGTGTCGGGGGGAGGGGTGTTGACTGATGTACGTTGAAACGAATGGTTGAAACTTTGTTGCCTGGTTTCAAAAGAGGAAGCAATCTGGTGTGGTGTGTGTGTGTGTGTGTGTGCGCGTGTGTGCAAGCGTGCGTGTCTCTGTTGCCTCATTCCAGAAATAGTTCTCACCACCTCCCTGTAGCTCTCTCAATCCATCCTTTCTGTCGCTGTATTTGTATTTGTTGATTGGAGGGGGCTCATGCTTTCGTCTTAAGCAAATGAAACAATCACAAATAAGTGATACAAATAACATAAGTATGATAGATTCGGTCAAGTGAAACATATGACTAACTGTGTTTTCCACTATGTTTTTTCTTTTTGACTGATAATGCCTCTCAAAAGTTTTCTCCCCCACAAGTTCAGTGAGGGAGAAGGGGATATCAGAGAGGGAAAGGGAGAAAGTAAAAAAGAGAGAAAGAGTAAAAGAGAGAGAGAGAGAGAGCGATGAGAGGGCAAAACAATGCAATAAAAATGATGTACGACATGTCACTCTGCGAGAGGTGTGATACATCACTTTCCGGCCGATGTTCCTCAAAGCTCTCCCTTAATGAACTACATGGTAGCGCGGACGACTCATATTCCACTTTAATAGACTTACAGATGAAAGCAGGTGATCCTGTTTTACTTTCAAACAGGATCACATAATATCACCCCCCTCCCCCTTCCCTCCCCTAGCATATGCCTCTAAAACTGCAAGCACAACAAAAGGCCACCATGTTCAGGCACTATGAAATATGGTGACTTTTGAATACTGGTATATTGACATAACATACTCACGCAGCTTGTACGCTGCATGCCAGTTGTCACATTAGAAATCTAATCTACACGGAGACATGGCTAGTCTACTGACACAGGAAAGATGGGCAGTGACACAAAGGCTGCAAACAGCTGAGTTGCGTTTTCAAAACAGATTAAATGCTTTGATTGCAAGCCTTAAGCTTATATGAACGCACAAATCAATCCACATAATACTCGGACGGAAGAACGGGTTAACTGTCAGCGAACAGAGGTGTCTCTAAGAGTTAGTAAGGAGACAAATGTCGGGGATATCAAGGAGGAATTCAAAATGATATGTAAAGATGAATGGCATGACATGAAGAGAACAAATCACAATGCAAAACATCCGGCTGAACCTAAAGGACTCAAAGTGAGATGAAATAAAGTTAAACACGGTGGCGTTTTTTTTTTCCTCAGAAGTGACAGTCTCTGAGCGAAGCTTTCTCTCAAATTCAGTTGTCATACGCACATGAATGACTGTCGGAGATATCCATGTTAATTGCCGAGAATTACTATGCGGACGGAGTGCGGCGGAAATCTGAGACGGCCAGCTGAGTGGCAGACACACAGATCCTGAAGTGTCGCTCGCTTTTTAAGTGACAAGAGGAGACCGTCTGATGCAAATGAGAGAAACAGCCAGATAAGAAATGATATGTATTTTGACATTCAAATGGCAGCTTTTGTGACAGAGGTTGACCCGCCAGACAGTGACATCTCTGGACACCCCACCCCCAGAACCTCCCCCCCAGTGCCTTTTCAGGCCACCCAGAAGTGCCCTTTTTCAAGCCCTCTCTAAATATCAAAACACTCCGAAATGGAAGAAATATTTCTTAAAAATGAAATTGAACAATATGCTTGCGGAACATTCACACTTAACCAACTCCATCGCAAGAAGTAGAATTTCAAGCAGAAAGAGATGCTGCACAGAACATGGAGAACTCTTAATTCACCTTAAGACTGGGGGCTTCGGTCTGATCTAAAACACACAAGGAATCTTTCACGGGTAACTCCATGGCTTAGACGAGAGGCAGTCAGTAACTGTCACCTGTCTTATTCCAGCAACTGCAAACTCCCAACAGGACTTATGTAACTTAGGAAAATTCCTGCAGAAATCAGCATGCCTCGAGCAATGTATGTGTCTGGTGGAATGGTATGAAATGGCCTAGAGCCAAAATGCCCGGAAACTGTGTGTGTAATACATATGTGAGGGAAATGCCCGATGATGTTGTATGATGATCACTATCTACTCCCAGAGCTAAGTGTGATCACTGAGAGCAGTAGGTAGCATGACCCGATCATGACCTTCTCTTGTAAATGGTAGTGATCCATTACATAATGATGAGATTATGAGAACCCTTTGGTGATCATATTCATTTCTAGTTAGATAGATAGATAGATAGATAGATGATAGATAGATAGATAGACAGATAGTAGGATGTGTGGAAATAACTTGTAAAAATTAATGTTCGATTGACAAATAACGCCAAATAACGAGTGAGTAAATTATAATGATTGCATGTGTGTCCCTTTGTAATTATGTGCGTATATGTGTGGAGCTTATTATGTAATTTCCAACAAATCAATAGGAATGATAGATACTGTAGATATCACAGGATACTGGTCCGTCAGCTATACACCACATCCATTTGAATGATAAATATATGCTTCAACCACGAAGTACCAGAAACCTGTCGGTTAGGAGGGAGCACATATCTTGTTAAATAGTCCCGAGACTACACAGTTTCTGCTTTTATGGCCACTAAATGGCCTTGTTTTATCTTGGGGGGAGAAAGTAATGGCCATTTAATTGGCTGGGTAAACATCCAGAGAGATGGGATGTGGAGTGTGCCTGCCCGAGCGCTGGGGGTCCTTTTCAACTCGGCTGACTGACTGATTGCATTGCTGTCGTGTCGCCACATCGCCGGCTGAAAGAAAAACCCGACAATTAGCGGCGGATCAGGGGTGACTCTCCTCGTGCTCAAATTGTTTATTAATCAGGCGACATGCCGCTTGACAGCGAGTGGCGTGCGAATGGAAAATCACGGCAGATTTGTCATTCGGCTAGTCTCCCCCCCACCACCACCACCACCACCACCGCCATCTCCTCCTCCTCCCCGACCAGCCGCCCCTTCCACGCGGCCGCATCCCGTGCGCCTCCCCCGCCTCTCGCGCCTCCTGTTTGGCCTGCCTCACCTTCACCTGCGCGGTCTGGGAGCTCTCGGAGGCCACCGGCGCAGGGATGATTAGATTTGTTGGTGGAAAAACATTTATAATTAGAGCCGCCGCGGGTCGCTGCTTTCAAGAGAGGGGTTAGCGTGTTGACGGGACTCGGCTCAAAGGTTTGTTTTAATGATTGGCCCCAGTACAACATAAGTCAGGGAATGACAAACATATGACATATTGTGCTCATAAACACAGGACGGCTACTGTAATGTTAACACTCATAGAAATGTTTATTGCTTTGAGAAGGTCTGGTTTGGACATTGATTGTGGCTGAAGAGAAGAGTGTGGCAGGCTATGCTGCTGCTTTGTGAAGATTAACAATCAAAAGGATATGCTATTGGGGCTATCAGTGTTGGTCATAAAGGAATGCAGATTTGAATTCAAACTGAAAATCACATACAAATATTAAATTCACTGAAAGCTAAGTTGACAATCCTATTTTGTAGTGTTTCTAGCATAAAAAAAATGTCATTTTATTCACAGAGATCGTTCCACAATGTAACAGAACTGTGTGCTGCTGTGTGAAAGGCTTATTCGGAATTTTACAAGTTGAGAGTTAAAGTGATTTTGTTAATCTGACGTTTTGTGTGCTAGACTGGCAAGATGACAGCTTTGTGTTGGTACAATCGCAGTGTGCAGAGAGGAGCACAAGAGAACAATTGTTACAGCAAGCGAGCAGCCACAATCTCACGCCGGAACACTAGATCAGCAGCACTCACATTCTAATGCAAAGACACCATTCTGAAGGTCAAAATACAACAATGAGAAACAAACCTATGTTGCATCATTATTTGCAATTCAAACTAAAACACAACAAAAAGCTGCATACAGACTAGTCTGAAGATGCTACATATTCAACAACCGTGACAGAAAACATACAACTAAAGAATTATTCTGCATATTACAATAGTATCATATGAATTTTTTACTTGCGTGCTTGATGGATGCCGACTGAGAGAAAGACAGACAGAGAAGGAGACAAAGATGGAGGTAGAGATAGATAGAGAGAGTGCACAAGAGAGAAAGTCAATGAAATGTTGATGAATCTTGATACAGTGTAGGTAACATTCTGTACAAACAACACAAAACTTTTTGTGCACATTTAACTTAAGTAGCTATACTTACAGATTTGTGAAGACAGACTGCTCAAATGTTAACAACAAATGTTTGTCCTCTATAAATATGTAACTTTGCAGTTATTCAAACTCAGTCATTTGAAACATATATGATGCAAACAAATACAGTATAATTCAACTTTTTAAGCTGTGTAAGTGTTTAAGTGTAAGTGTTGAAATCAGTAAAACACCTGATAGCAGCAAATTGAGCATAAAAAGCAGGGGGAAAAAACAAATGTAAACATACTGTAGGTAGGTACATTATATATAGGTATATTAGGAAGGGCAATCAATTCTGTACATCAGTAAATCATCGCCGTAAACTGACGATTTCACAAATTCTCTTAAAGCACTCCCCAAACATAAAACATTCAAATACATGCTCTTAAAACTTGTGGTCACAGTGGTCTAGTTGGATTCTTTTCACACTAAACACAACAAAGTTTCTTTAGAGAAAATACAGTCCCACATCTCTCTACAGTAAATATGTTTGACAAACATAAAAAAGAGGAACAATCATGCCAGCTGGATCTGCATAATGCCATGGCCTTGTTGGCATTATCAAACCCTCGCCTCCGCACCACCAGATGTGTGATAGAATGTGCATCGGCTCTGGTAGCCGTCCAGACTAACCTCCCACCCTTTTTGATTTGAAGCCCATTATCTCAGCCAAGAGGCCAAGAGTGACACCTAGTGTCTGGCTCGACCCCCGCAACCTCGAGACCAGACAGTGCATTCATGAATCCCCTGAACAGCCAGCCGCATGGTGTTTTTATCACTGCCGTTCTGTTTGTGTCTGCAAATATGCTGTTTGATTCTGA
>NC_085002.1:21974993-22134993 GCF_963854185.1 Sardina pilchardus | reverse complement strand
ATTTTAATCCAGAGAACAGAGACACTGCTAGATGAAACATATCTGGTGCCGGAAAGCATTAGTGGGTTTTAGACAGATTTAAGGAAGTGTACGTCTGCAGAGAATTCTCAGCTTTAGCATAATACTGGAGATTTCCAGGCTATTGTATGACCAGGGGGCGTTCATTAAAACATTAAAACATTTTTTGGCCATGAGTCTATATAAAGGTTTTGAAAACTACTTACAGTAGGTGACCAACCTTACCTTTAAGTATATTTTCATAATAACATCTTCTAAATGAGTGCATGTAAGTTTGCCAATAAAATGAGTCGTGAACTTGTTCACGTGTGACATTTTGTATTCCATCAGGTTACTGAAGAACTCATTATATTTGGTTCAAAGTATTTCAGGGAGTACAAAGAGAAGGAAGCATGTCTAATGCAACTTGTTTATATCTTTTGTTTTGATTTATTCATTTCATTTTCATTTAGACACTGGGAAAAAAATAAGACGTATTCTGGTGGTTGAATGACCAAGGATTAAATTAGTTTTCTTGTTTCGAAATATGTTTTAAATGAACACCACAGTTCAGACTTATTGTTGAAATAGCCTCACATTAATAATACGATTATGGAACTCTATCTGTCTGTCACTGCCACTGAATTACTGTTGGGGTCCCACTAGGGCCAGCTACTGCTGAGTCCTCTTGGATAAAGGCCTTCACACATAGGTACTGACATGACTGTGGCAATCCCATATGAAAAAGAAATAGAAAAAACTTATGCCAGCAATGTGTTTTATATACAAAACTTGTATGATTTACTCTTGAAAGTGGCCCATTTCTCGTTTTCCTCATACAACGTCATAGCCTTTATATAGCTAAAGTTTTCTGTTTCAGGTTACACAGATTTACCAAGGATCTTGGTAAATCTGTGTAACCTGAAACATATAAAACTTTGTAACCTGTAAGGGCTATATGTGAAGTTGTATGAGGAAAACGAGAAATGGGTATCTTTCAAGAGTAAATCATACAATTTTTTTCTATTTCTTTTTCATATAGAAGCTCTGCTTTCAAGGTTTATTATATTAGATTCCATTGTTTTCGATAGAACCTCACACACCAGGGTCTGCCACTGCTAATGTGTCCATCACTATGTTGTTGCACTATTGTCAGCACTGCTCAATATAATCCATTACTCACTGGATGCTTGTCTGTTAAAAATGTCGGTGTTGATTGTGTATGGCAAGTATTGGTGCACTCATTTCGGCGGCTAGAGAAGCAGAGGCATTCATCCTGGGTGCAGAAAATAAGAGTCCTGCCAAGTATTTGATCCATCCATTCAATAAACCAGCTCATTCTAATAGGCTGTTCAGGTACCTCATTTCTTTCCCGGTGGAGCGTTAGCTGTGTTGTAACTGTATCTTATGTTAGCTGTGTTGTATCTTCTGTTATATTTTGCTCCTTACATGTTCACTCCAACACTGAAGATATGGTTTGCACAATACAGTAATAACAATTTCAACAAACACATAATCCTTCTACATCAAAACTTGCTGATTCACTAGGTGCAACAAAGTATACCAGGGCAAGGACAGGCAAGGAACAAGCTCGAATCTGTAAGTATTTAGTGAGTAATTATCCCTCCTTTCTGTGCAAATCATTATAGGCTGGGTTAGTACATATTGATGGGCTATAAGAAGTTTTTTTATACCAAGGTGTCACACACACAAGAAAAGTCTCATGATGGGTGAAAGCAAAGAGTTCTCCCAAGACCTTCACAACCTTATTGTTGAAAAACACATCAATGGAACTTCAATTTCAAAACGTCAGAAACTTTCAGCAAGCAGCCATTATCTGCAACATCACTGCATCATCAACTGGCCATGCACAGGCTCTCCTCACATGATTTCTGACCAGGGAGTCTGAAAGATAGTCAGAAGAGTAGCTCAAGAGCTATGGACCACTCAAAGAAAGCTCCAGAAAGACTTGGAGGCAGCAGGTACAATTGGCACTCCACCGCCAAGGCCTCTGCACGCTCACTCCACACAACTTCCCTGAAGAAAAACATGTCATACCTCATTTAAAGTTTGCTACACAGCCCAAGAGCTATGGACCACTCAAAGAATATCCAAGTTATCCAAGTTTGTCAATATGTAAAAGGCCCTTACAGACAATTGGTGTCCATTTGATTCAGTAGTTGGCCATACTCCCTACAGTATATACTGCTCTGTCAACATCTGTATTATACTGCCATCTTGTGGTTAAACTGAGGTATAGCTGTTTCACAGGATTGACCTCATTATTTGTCCATAATAAAACACATTTCAGAAACTGATTCTGAGAGTGCTTAGTAATGTGATCATTAATTGGTGTGCCTATGATTATATGATTTAACATAATAAATACAAAGGCACATGATGCTAACAAAAGCTGTCATCTTAGTAACAAATATGGTCATGTCGCTAAACTTACACCGATCAGCCATGACACTATGGCTACTTATGAATGATTCACTGGTGAAGTGAGTAATACTGATTATCTCCTTATTGTCAGTGGGTCGAACATATTAAGCAACAAGTGAACATTTTG
Source organism: Sardina pilchardus (assembly GCF_963854185.1). NCBI lineage: Eukaryota > Metazoa > Chordata > Actinopteri > Clupeiformes > Clupeidae > Sardina > Sardina pilchardus. Next base: position 22,132,424 of record NC_085002.1, on the reverse strand, counting down.
TCCTCAAAGTTGAGCGAGGACTTGAGGAACTTTGACAACTGAGTCAGTAGGCTACCTAAGTTGTCCAAGGGACAAAAAGTAGTGAACTGGCAACAGGATCAGTGGGCAAGGCTCATTGATGCATGTGGGGAGCAAAGAAAGGTGTCAGAACACACAGCGCATCACAGTTTGTTGTGTATTATGCTGCACTGACCCCTGTCCACTGCCGAAAGTGCCAACCATTAGACCTCTAAACTAAAGTTCGCCTACAAAAAAACCTATCATCTTTGCCCAAATAAGGATATCCAGATCATGAGATTCGTTCTATAGGAAAATAACAGGATTTTGAATTATTTCACCTGTTAAACTCTCACAGGGGCGAAGAAATCGGAAATGCAGACGTTCAACTCTACACAGTTTTGTCCTTTGAGTGGATATACTTGTGTACGTGAAAACGCCATACTTTGATCTTTGCTACCCCAGAGCTAACTTTCAATGCAGCTTACCATATAGGTAGTTGGCTTCAATTATCGGATCTCCTTATATGGGCAAAGATGGCAGCTTTAGCTCCTTTTTGAAGGCAAACTTCATAGGTCTAATGGGCACATGAGCATTAGAAGAGGACCACGCCACGGAGCAATGGAAGAAGAGACCCTGGTCTGATGAATCACGTTTTCTTTTCTTTTTCTTGTGGATGGCCAGGTGCAGAGGCAATATGATGTTTTGGACAATGTTCTGCTGGAAAACCTTGGGTCCTGCCCTTCATGTGGATGTTACTTTGACACGCACCACCTACTGTACCTAAGTATTGTTACAGACCATGCACACCCTTTCATGGAAACTGTATTCCCTCTGTCAGTAGGATAATGCACCCTGCCACAAAAGCAAAAATGTTTCAGGAATGGTTTGCGGAGGAACACAATGATTTCAAATTCCCCAGATCTCAACCCAATCTAGGATCTGTGCAATGTGCTGGACAAACAAGTCTGAACCATGGAGGCCCCCCATCTCACAATTTACTGGAAAGGATCTGCTGTTAATGACTTGGTTGCAGATACCACACCATCAGAGGTCTACCCATATGAAAAATAAATAGAAAAAACGTATACTGCCAGCAATGTGTTTTATATACAAAACTTGTATGATTTACTCTTGAAAGTGGCCCCTTTCTCGTTTTCCTCATACAATGTCATACACAGATTTACTAAGGATCTTATAATGGTTTCACTGTCATATAAAAATCTATCAGGATTCAGATAAAACATGGTAAAATGATTTGAATGATTTGTCTATTTCTTTTCCATATGGGTTGGAAGCTTGTCCCATCCTTAGTAAATCTGTGCAACCTGAAACATATAAAACTTTGTAAACTGTAAGGGCTATATATGACATGTATGAGGAAAATGAGAAAGGGGCTACTTTCAAGAGTAAATCATACAAGTTTTGTATAACACATTGCTGGCAGTATAAGTTCAGCTTTGGTTTTAAATAGGGTTGTGAAAATAAGATGATCATCATATTCATTCAACATATAACATGTTTTTGTTTACAAATAGAGCTAGGATATTTGTTGTTCACTTGCCACAGTACTTTTGCAGGCATCTAGGATGCAAAGCAACATCTATTACTTAAATCACCTCCTCAATGCCAGTAAAGAAACTCGTAATGAACTCTACTGATGATGGACTCAGCTGCCCTTGGCTCATCAAAGGAGGTGCAGTAAAACTGTACTTTCACATTTCAGACTCTCAGGAAGCTTCCTTGAAGGTCTGAAGGCTAACTGGTCTGAGGTCTCCAGGTGAGCCATCAGAGCACTAGCACCCCCAACTTGTTTCTGACTAACTCTCTCAGGTTCAAGAAAAGATTCAAGGAAAATGTTCATGAATCTGATCACACAGTCACTTGGGAAACCTCATAAAATTCTTATCAAATCAGATCCACAGTCTGTATAGACGGAGAAGTTGAGTTGAAAGGAACCTTAAAATGCATACAAAGCTTATTTGGCTGTTTGGGGTCTATTATCAGCTATATGAATACATGCTACTGGAAAATAAGGTTAGAGACCCCCTGCTTTAGGTAGCCGACACATGTAGAACCAAAAAAAAAGAGAGATGAACTTCCTCACCATGCATGTTGCCATGGAAACTTCTCACACTCCAGTGAACACCGAATACGAAACGCTGGAAGAAGGAGAACACCTAAATTCAGCTTATTTCAATTAAAACAAATGCTTATGTATCCTCATCTTTTTTATTTACATAGTTACCCTGAGTCTTTGTTGCCATGCAGATGTGGAACTCACTCTAATGCTGTTCTTACAGGAAGGTGGATGATGGAAACTTCTCTAATGCCACAAGATCAATTTTGCATGAAGGTGAGGTGAAAAATATCATGCTGGATAACATATCTTTACTGGCCTGTTTCTATCACGTGATGGGGTCAAAAAATCGACCACAAACTCAGAAATAATGAATTTGACATTTGTTTATACTAAGTCAGTTTTTTTTTTCTTCCAAAATATCCTGTTTTGCACTTACAAGGTGCAGTCGGTAAGTGTGCATGGTGTCATTTGTTTATGTTAATGCTTACATCGACATTTCTTAGCAGACAATTTTGTCCAAAACAATGTACATTACATTTTAATCAAGGATCAAACAAACAAATAAAACACAAGCGGTAACTCCCCTCTCCCCTCAGTGTCCACAGGGGGACAGGCTGCCTCTGATTGGCTTGTTTCCAGTTCTCAGAGCCTGGGATGTATTCCACATATTGTAAACCTCCCAATGGAAGAGCCCTTTGGCTTTGTTTAGTTAGGAAATTGAAGCCCCCAGTCTATCCTATTACCAGGTTTACAACTTCCTCTGGATTACCTTACCTAGGTTTTCCACTAAATTGGAATTACGGCCTGGGCTATCTACAGAGACCATTTTTTTTTTTTTTTTTTTTACATTATCATGGGGTGAGCATCTAGTGGATCATGAGACATTCGCTGGCAAGAAATGTTATGGATTTGAAATCGTGTATGATCGACTGCACTTTTGAAAGAATGATTTACTTTGATGCCACGATGCTGCCCCCAAATATAGGCTGGGAGAACCTTGCCTGATCTGCCAGTGATTTGGATTTTGTCCTGCAGCTCAGCCTGGAAACCTCCACATCTATCTCTCCTGCTTCCTGTCCACATCTTCTGGGTCCAATCACAAACTAGCTTATCCAAAAGACGCACCCAGATCGTTGGTTTTGATTGGTTGAGGAACTATCCAAAAGCATACAGAGTGGGCAGAGTCAAGCTTAGGTTAATCAATAAAAGATTTGGTTTAAGATTGCTCATCTATGCTTGCTCATCTATGCTTTTATCTGCTATTACTGTTTGGTTTTTGTTTATGTAAAGCACATTGAATGACCTCTGTGTATGAAATGCGCTATATAAATAAACTTGACTTGACTTGACTTAAAGCCGACCAATAGCAACGTGGAGCCATACTGTATCTTTAAATGGAATGTGTCAGATGATATGGTATAGCATAGCAGTATCAGTATACAGTAGCATTTACAATCTCAATATTGTGGTGCATGTCATGTGAATACTTTTTCAAAGAATAATATGTCCCATTTATTTTGCTCTTCCAAGCAAATAAATTCTTGAAAACAACGATGTAGGTTTTCAGGTTTAGCTTTTGGTTATAACTATCCCATCCAATCCCACCAGGCTGTTATTTTGTCAATCGATAGCAATAGGATTTTGAGCAAAACATGCCAGACTGTTTTAGGCTAAATTAGCCCACAATATATGGACTGTGGTCCTAACATTTACACCTGTTGTTTCTACCATCTTTATCTTTATAACTTAATTTGCAGTTTTTCTATTGTTCTTGAACATTATTTTCTTGTTTGTTAAGCCATTCTACTATCTTGACATTATTGTCTATTCAGTCTTATTTTTAATATTTAACAGCAATCAAAGTTATTGCACTGCTCATGTTCCATGTGATTGGTTTATTTAAATTCACTTTAACAGAGAGGTCTTGCCCATTTAATTCCCGAGTCCATGCCTTACCGCTTTGCCACAAAACTTGTATGCAGTATCTCAAAGATCCAACTGAGAATCTCAGATTTTACTTAGTTTGTGGCTGTCCAAAATTGTCATACAGTAATGTCACCCAGCACTCAGTACCCAGCACTCAGTACACTCAGTATTATTGCATCCTTTGAGATGATCAATAATAATTCTTCCTCCTCGTATCGTTCCCAGTGATTTGCTCCCAGCATATTGGAGACACATTGATTACCCCCACTAACATGTTAGATAGCCATCCAGTTTTAGACTTGTAAAGTGTGGACAGAAAGTTTTTCCATCTTATCCTTATTTTATTTTAGTGTTTGTATTTACCTTATGCGTCACTGCTTCATCGCTTTCAGATTTTTTCACAGTGTTGTATAGTTTTAAAGACAGTTCCACAACATCCATGAAACATTATTTTCTCTTGAATGCAGCACAGATAACGTTCCTAATGTGTTTTTTTCAGTGTTGTACATTTGTATATCGTGACATCTTACTTCTGGTAATTTTATAAATTCTTAGCTTGATCTATATCTGCACAGATGTTTTAGTCAAATATGCATATAGTCATTGTCCACATCCACATATATTTTCTCTTGAACGCAGAACGGACATCGTCCCTATTGTGTTGACTGTCTATGGTGCCCCTGGCTGCACCTGAAAGCGGATGCTCCTTTAATCCACTGACGGGACCCGAGTGGAAAGAAGAGCAACACGATGAGGCATCACCAACTGATCTGCTTTCACTGAATCCCCTGATAAGAGCATGATGCCTTTCGGCTAAGAGGGTCAAGTAATCAACCAAGCATATAGCTCAAATACACTGGTGAAACCCTCTACACTGTGCATCTGAATGAGATATAGACCTACTTCTTGAGGTGAGGTGAAGTGAAGTTAGTTGGCTATGATTCTTAACTAAATCCCATTGCAAGTAACCTATTCCAAACAGCTAATAAAACTTATCATGTGTCAGTTAGCCTACATATCAGAACAATTAATAATCATTCAATGTATCATATTGGATGCATACTGCCATGTTTTTTGTTGTTGCTGCTGTTGTTGTTGTTGTTATCTTCAGGATATCTAATCTACAGAAAAGATGCATCTTGGTGTTATTGCTATGTGTTTATTCAATATACAGCTAGCTGTGGAAATCAGTCTGGTACCCATTGCCACAACCCTGGAGGGGGCAGGTATGGGCTTAATATTATACTGGTCTCACCACTAGTCTCCACTGCTGCTGTTACCACAGAAAGGCACAATGGACAAAAAACATGAATAAAGCTACTATTTAAAATCAAGAATGAGAAAAATAAATGAAACATATTACCAAACAGTTTTAAGTTTGAAACTGAAATATTAAATTGCACATGCATAATCCTGTGGGAATATTAGTTTAAATCGGCCCCTCCCACTCTCCCTCTGCCACGGTATTTTGAACAAAAAGGACTCTTCCCAGTCAGTGCTATGCAAAAGGACAACAAAATACTGAAAATGTTTCGTTCTCCCATTTTGAACCTAAGCAAAAACAGATTCCAGGCCTATTCAATGAGACTCTTTTTGTTTTTCTTAATAGTATATTCTCAACCAAGCCGCACAAGGGAGGAGGGGTGAAAAGAGTAGAGACCCTAGCATTTTGATGAGCATTTCAAGTACCCAATTGAAGTCCTAATGATCTTTCGAACTAGCCAATAGTAGTCTTCATCTTCCATTCGCTTGTATTCAGTAACTGGGTATGGGCGGTCTTTTAGCAACCCAATATCCGCCTACAGGCGTAGGGTTAGGTTGCGCATAGGTTGCAGTTTCAGTTTGTTTTATTCACCATTTTGAGTAGCAGAAGGTAAAAATTAAACAAATTTCTCCTCTAGGATATAGTTGCATTTTAATATTTCTTTAGGACGAACGGTTAGGATTTGGTGTTTATTTTTGCGATATTTCATATTGCCCCTCGTGTCGCAGAACTGGACGGTGTTGTTTTTTATCTTTCTGATTTTCTTCTGTGCTCTTTTACATTTGTAACCTCTACAGTATTCCAGCAAAATGTCCAGACCAGTGAGGTATGTGCGTTTCAGATGTCCTCCATTCTCATTGCACTGCATGCATGCATACTGGGGCTCGCATAGACTGACGCATGCTCTAGACATGTCGAGCATTTTAGCTAGAATTTGCCTGTTTTAAGGAGAATAGAGCACATTAGTGCTCTTCTACAGATAGCATTAGCTAGCACCAGACCTTGCAATGCGGATAGAAGGTGATTGCTGATCAGATATCTTTTTTGCGCGCGCTTCAAATGTGCAGCGAGATGGTGAGCAGAATCGCCAGCCATCTCCAGCATCATCTGCGCGCAGAATGCATGCTGTATTTTCTGTAATACAAAACATGTTATCTAGCTTCTGATGAGGGTAGGCTAGAGGCAATCTATACAGAAAACATGGCCACCCATTCATCCGTGCTAGGTTCGACAAGACTAATAACCTGTTTTGGACTTGGCCATTGGCATGTTGATGTTATGTCTCCTAACTCTACATGTTACTAACTTCGCCATGTTGGGTGCATGCAGTCGGGGCAATCATACCTATTTGTTGTCTCACAAAGTAACATTGTATATGATCAGTGGTCAACTGTAGCCAGTTAGGTTTGGTTGAAAACGCATAAGAAGAAAGGAGCCGCGGCTGCTCATTTCCACGCTGATAGTGGTGAATTAGCCTTGCTGGAATGATGTCAGAGGGGGCGGGTCAGAGTAGCAAGTCACCACACCTCCAGCACTGGAGGCTGTGGATGGAGTTATTCTGGTCGAATCTAGTCTTCAATTTCTTTCAAATCATAGCCGTCGTATTGCAATAAAGAAAAAAAAATAAAAGAAAAAAACATTGCAAATGGATAACTATTAAGACGGCGTGTCTAATGCGTCTAACGAATTTTCAGATAGATAGGCTACTGTGACTATTTGCTTGCAACAGTGATTCAGATCAGGCGAATCCTGCTTGGGCACGATAGGAGTCCAGCAAGAAAAAATGCCATTGGGCCCACACCATGGCAAGGTGCCGTTTACATTTTGTAGTCACCTAATTGTGGTGCTCTATGTAGGCTATAGACATTTGGTGTGTCGGGAAAAGACAGTTGACATGGTTTGCGTTACCTTTTGATTGACAAAAAAAAATCCACGTCGTTGTCCCCGTCTGCCCCTCCCCCTTTACTCCCAATAGATTTTAACTTTGACCAGAGACGCTGCTTTTTCCACCATCGAATGAAATTATCTTCATTCAGTCGCTGGATTAAGCTGATTTGTGTAAATATCTATGCGTTGTTGTCTTATTTCTGATCTGGGCAGATAAAGCAGGCTAGGCCGATGCGTTGTTGTCATATTCGGACATGAGCACCACCATGGATCTTAGCACTTACTAGAAACACTCTCCATCTCCACTGGAATGCATTTAGGGCAGTTGCTTGCAATTAACATATAGTGATGTGTCGTGCACCAACACATTGCTTTCCCTCTTTGTCTTAACTTAATGCCTTTGAGATTCATGACTAAGTGAGGAGAAAGCAATGTGCCATGTTATGTAGGCTATAAATTAGACAAGAACATCAATTTCCATGATGTTGACAGTGTCTAGTGTTGATCATGTCTAGTTGAACATGTATTCAGTAGTAATCAAAATATATTTGTTATCAAAGCTATGTTTTGATTATGAACTGTATGTCCCCTAATGCAGTGTCCTCAACAACACTAACTGTACAGTATGGGCTGAAATTCAAACAGTTGTATCACAGCATTTCTGTCACAATATTGCAGAAGCAGCAAATACTGCAATATTTATTGGGCCTAGTTTGATGTTATGATTTTAATGTTATTTTATTGCATACATCTATTGCCTCTGAAGTCCAAATTATGGCACAGAACCTCACTCTTATGTCAGAGCAGAAATCAAGAACAAATTTGCCATGCCAAGATGGCTTCTGTGACTTTCAGTGTATGAGATGTAGCATGCAACCGAAATATGTTACTGAATTTAAATAAAATGCTGTTAAATACAATTGTTCTGTAAAGAACCACACTATTTTTAAACTTTAGCCATAGTTATTGTTATTATAAGATTTATTTAATGACTTTATTGTTTATTTACTATTCTCCCATATTCATTATTTATTTTCATTAGGTTTGCTTGAATTTATATTGTTTATTGTTTATATTGCTATTCTCTTAGTCTGACAAGCATTTGAATTTGTTCACAGTTAAATAAATTTATAGTATTGTTTTTTTGTATGTCGCTTTGGACAAAGGCGTCTGCCAAATAGTATAACTGTAACCGTAACTTTGTTTTTTTGGGTTGGAGGACACCAGTGGCAAACTTTTTACAAAATATAAAGTTGGTTGTCGGAAAAAAAAAATAGTCATATGTCATGGAGGCCTAGATGCTTTTGCTTGTTATGGTTACTTGCATGGCAGTTATTGTAGCCCGGGATGTGCCTGCAGGTTTCACTCAGGAAGAGGAAACCCTCATTTAGCAGAGTTTTATTTAGCCTTTAAAATATATTTAGCATTTACCATTTTAAAATGTGTCAAGACGTGCATTACCTTGCACAGTTTGATCATCTACAGGTTGTTATTGCAGAAAGATGTGAAAACAAGTTACACCATGACCGTACTTGTGCTTCTCTCTGTGTGATTTATGTTAAATTTGATGATACGCAAACATGTGTAAGATCAAATGTTGTTCTGTTGTCTCCTCAAACTCCACTTTAATGTGTTCTTGATGTGGTGCTATTTGTCATTTGCCCAATAGGAACCGGAAGGTGGTGAATTACTCACAGTTCAATGAATCTGATGAAGCAGGTAGGTCAAGCAAACTTCAAGTTGCAATGAGAAACCCACAAATATTACATTACAGTACATTACATTACATTACATTTGGCTGACACTTTTAAACCAAAGCGACTTACAACATGGTAAAACATTTTATGTTTTTTAAAGCAATTCTAACAACAATTCTAGGAAAATCTAAAAGGGTAGAGTGCAGTAAATGTGATGCCCATATTCTACTACACCATGTCGTTTGATAATGGGTTAAAGATCGAATGGATACATCAATCCTCTCTTGTTACTCAGTTCTGTGCAGTAAGCAGACATGGGGGTGCTCATGGTTGCAAGGTTACTGTGGGTGAAGGTGTTTAGTGGTGGTGGGGAGGGCTGTTATGATTGCACTCAGTCAGATATCAGTTTATGACTGATGTGGATTTAATTAGTTCCGTGACTGTGACCCAACAATTGAGGAGTGCAGATGAAAGTACAAAGTTCTGGCTTTTTGGTCACTGTAAATGATCTCAAGGGGCTTATGGTGGTGATTATTGTTATCAATGTTATTATATTACAGCTCCATCCTATTGGGAACTTGCACCGCAAGCAAGACATATAAGCATGAGTGAAATGTGAAATAATCAGTTGACACTGCGTCTGCCTCTACCCTGACACAGCAATGTGTGTATCCATGTGTTTGTCTATGTGTAAAAAAGACATGCTCCTCTACCTTTATTTGCTGTAATTCTCACACACACACAAGCCTGTTGCAGGTGTAAATTGATAGACTGATTCAAATGGAATTGGATCACTAACAATATAGACAGACATCAGGCGCTTCAAAAATGGTGAAAATGTTCAGTTAGTGCTCATCCGTTCAGTTGGTATGTGGTGAGCACTCTGGCAGTATACCAACTGGGTGTTACACATGGTAAACGGGCCAATAAAAGGACCACAATTTATTCATTGTTCCTAACTTAACAAATGTATTCAGTGTCTGCAATTAACACTGTGTCATAGCAAAAGAAAGCTATTTTTCACGATACCCATTGGAGAGTAATATTGAGTTACTTTGATGGTCTCTGACTCGGAGTATTTGAATTGGGGCTGTTTAATTTCAGCCCTGTGCTCAACTTTGGTGTCTGATGTGACAATTCTTTAATGTATATCTGTATTATTCTACCAGACCATGACAGCTGAGATATTTGATGAGCTTAGATTATCTGCGTTTACAGCTATGACAGTCTAAAATAGATTAAAAAGACGGGTGATATGGTTAAATGCAGCTAAGTGTCTCAGTGTCTGAGTGTCTCAGTGTATTCAGACGTGTGAAGAGTGAAGACTGTTGGAAATGTGAGCATTCACCAAAGCAATCACCTCTCTACTATGCGATTTACACATCAACACAGGCAAGTTGCTGAAATTCAGCAGTTAGCACCTTTATATCGGTGCCAGTTAGGCTGTCGAGTGTGTTAGCAAGGTTACTGAATATGTCATATTGAGTTAGCTCACTAGTGCTAGACTTAAAGCTGCTTTCAATACACTGAAGAAATTGCAGGGAGAAACAGCTTTCTTGGCAATTCTGTAAACAACAGATGTTCACCAAACATAACTAAGGTTTACTTGTGCAACATAATCAACCAAAGCAATTGTTGTGGAGACTGTCAGAAAACAGAATAGGATTTGTACAGTAAATGGACTGCTGAAAACAATGCCACTTTGACTGGTTTTGTTTAGGCGATCAATCTTGGGCTACCACACTTCACATTTCTTAACGCGTGTCTATGTTAAACTGAACGGCGCTAGATTCAAATACAAGCTGATGCCAGTTTGCCAATTTGCATCTGTCTTGACTGGTCAAGGCATGCTTGACAGTGGCAATGACAGATCAGTGAACATTCTGTTTTAGCGAATGTAATTTGATCTCTATATCTCACAACGGCTGTTGTAGGACAGGGAACTTCCTCATTTTACTTATTTTTAAGTGCCTGGCCTGAAATGGTAACGTTTTGTTCAGCCCTCTGTTATTTTGACAAGATTGGAGAAATGGTCGGGTGATAATTGCTTGCCACACAGTAGGTGTCTTTGGAACTTCAAGGCAAGCAAAAAATGCACTGTCTAAATGAATATTCCAGCACTACCTCTAATGCCACTGTTGGTTAAAACTCATTGCTTCTCATTCTTAAATAATCATTTAATGAGCGTAATCACTGAGGAAGCTATCTTCTTGTATGGGGTTTGAAAGCGGAATTGACTGGATTGATTTGTTTCATTTCATTCAGATGAGGAGTATGGCAGAGGTGCTGCAAAGCCCAGAAAGATTCGGGAGGTGAAACACAAGCCATCTAAGAACTCGAAGGACTCTAAGGACTCTAAGGAAGAGAGGTATGTCTGTCTATTAGGCACGGATGACTTTCTGCTTCAACTCTCTATAACCATCTCTCACTGGACACTGATTTATTCCATAATTAGATTAGCCGTAGATAGATTTGTACAAGTTTGTTTTCAGCACACTGTATTGAAGTTCTCATTGTATTGAGAAATGGGGAAAAAAGAAAACAAACAGCCCCCTTATCTTGATTATATTGATTTTATTATAGACTTTTTCTGAACCAGGAACATTATATCTCATCTCCTTTCATGTATCAACATGTTCCTGAATTACAAAAGCATCCTTGATCACTCTTGGTGTGAATTACAAATGGGGTTACTTGCAAAACATATATATATTTAACTCCAGAATCCTGCAGTTCTATGCTGAAGAACACATTAAACTGCTATACAAAGTCCCCAATTGATGAAATAAATTGTAAGTTCGAGATTTATAGACTTGGGTAGAGCTATGGAAGGCAACAAACTCCAGAAGTAAGCTAATGTTCCATGACTAAAGGTTCTCTGTGTGCATGACTGGTGTGGTTGCATTTCGTTTTCTGAAATCAGTCATGACTGTAGTTTCTCACTCTACTTCTTTTCGTGCAAAACTGTGTATTCTGCGTTTCTGATTCACAGTCAAACTGTGAAAGAGAAAAGACCACAATCAATTCAAGCCAAACATATCAGCTTTACTCTGACTCAGAACAGGCTGTAGACTATTTGCAATATTATCAAATTCTAGAAAGCTATGTGTTTTAAACATGCACTCTAGGAGTCTACTCTAGGGCAGCTTAACTATGGCAAAAATCATTATCACAATTATTTTGTACAACATTGAGATCACCATTATTTAATATGATTACTCAGTGATATTGGAACTGCCATCCATTTTCAAAACTTTTTTAACTACATTTTTAAACTGAATTTGAAATATAATCCAACAGGAAAAAGTGCATGTAAAAAGATATTGCACACAGAGCTCTACAATCTTTGATTCCAACCAGCATATTACCAAAGCTCCTTGATTACTACTGTAGTGCTCTACTTTAACCATCTCTGATATTACTGCAGGGACTTGGAAGTGAAGGTGTGATCTGAAAGGCTGTTGAGTTTGAATATCAACAACCTTTTGAACAAAACTGACTGTAGGCCTACTTCTAATGGCCCTGATGATCATTCAAATCTTTACTGTCTGTGGTTGATGTTTTTAGTAAGTTTAAGAATTTCTTGCTAGTGTAGATTTTGAAAAAACATCTCTAACTTCTCAAAGATACTGTGTTCTGACCATTAAATAGCCTTAGTTGCTGAAATGGTTTTAAAATAAACAAATGGCTAAACAAACAAACAGACAAACAAACAATCAAATCTTTACTGAATTGCATCCACGTCCCATCAGCTTCTGGCAACACATCCAGAGATATTTCTTATAAAAGCCAGAAAACCCCAGTACATGACAAGCAATGACGAAGCATTTTCAGATTTTTTAAAATGTCCAATCTCTTTCTATGTTTCTTTCTTTCTCTCTCTCTCTCTCTCTCTCTCTCTCTCTCTCTCTCTCTCTCTCTCTCTCTCTCTCTCCCCTCCCTCCTTTAAAACCAGTGAGGACTCCGATGATAAACACTCCAAATCCAAAGGTGACTCACCAGGTAAGCAATTATCTTTTTATGATCCCAATTAGGCTCTGCTATGCTCACAGCATTTTTTAGTACACTGTCCTATAAGTTGCGTGCAGTGGTCAGCAGAGTGCAGTAAAGCGCTATTGGTCAACTCTGTCTCTAGCACGTTGCCTTCTACTGAGCAAAGTAATGCTCATACAGAATGGCTGTCTATACTACACACACCCTAGCCATGGGAAATTGTAGCAGATCTTGAGTCTGATGTTGCTCTAATGAACTATTACTGTCATCTTGTAAAATTAAATCTTGAAACATTTGTAACATTTTCTAATAAGTATGTTTTAGCATTCTGTATGAATGAAGTCAGGGTTTATTCAGGGTTATATTTGTGTAGACTTTTTTACATTACATTACCTTTGGATGATGCATTTTTAACCAAAGCAACTAGCAACAGTTTAAGCTTTGTAAAGCAATTCGACTTATTGCAACAGCTTACACTGAATGTCTGACAGTTACACTACAAAAAAAATATTCGTTGTGCTACAGATGACTTTGGCAGTGATGAAGATAACGACTTTGGAGAAGAGAAGGAAGAAGACGGGGGGAGCGATTACGAGGCCAAAAAAGGCAAAAAAGTCGTGAAGAGAGGGAAGGCGGAGAAGCCCAGCAAGCGAGTGGTGAAGAGGAAACGAGGTGCAGGTAAGAACTCCAGTGGGCTCTACTCCGCTGACAAACGCTTTTGCACACCTCTTTTGTGGGGACAGGTGCGTTGGAATAGGTTAACCAGTTATACAGTACTTAAAGAGACCCTATGCAACTTTCTGCAGGAGACGATCGCTCTTTGTTTACATCTGGAAGTCTGAGACGAAGAACCACGCTTGCAATTTATATATTTAAATATAGCCTATACATGTATAAATATACACGCTAAAGCTGTCGGGGAAGCTCTGCAGAGAAAATGCAAGCATAAAACGAGCGAAAACGAACAACGAAACCGAAACCAGAGATGAAATCGCCAATCCTGCATAGTTCTTCTTTAAAAGAGAGAATCCCGTACACTGTCCATTTCACATGCAAACATTTATTCAGTATTCACAACGTTTCCGGTCAATTTCACCTGAGGAAGGTCTACGACCGAAACGTTGTGAATACTGAATAAATGTTTGCATGCGTAATGGACAGTGTGCGGGATTCTCTCTTACAAGAACTCCAGTGGGAACAAAAGCTTCCAGCGTATAGGAGGCTATAATGTTATCACCAAAACCAAAAGAGAAGTGTTGCTCTGGAGGTATGGGGTCTTTGTCATCGTCATCATGGTTAACTTTGATTAAGACGGTAATTTGCTGAACAGACATTTGCAGAACAGAAGGCAACTCATAGTTTGGCTCAGATTGTGCCCGTCTTTTTTTATGGCTTGACCCTTCAAGTTTGTCATTTTGGACCTAGCCATAGATTTAATTCCTTAAGTGTTTCATGGTATGGTATTTTCTTTGCGTTTTATGGGCAATAAGTGTGATGTAAATGAATGGCTTAAAGGGATATTCCGCCATTTTTGGAACTAAGCTCATTTTCCACGTCCCCTCGAGCAAAACAATCGATATTTACCTTTTTCCCGTTCATCCAGCCATTTTGTGAGTCTGGCGATACAACTTTTAGCTTCAGCCTAGCATAGATCATTGAATCGGATTAGACCATTAGCTTCTCGCCTGCTAGCATCATGCTTAGAAGTGATTAAGATTTTCGGCAATTTTCCCATTTAAAACGTGTCTCTTCTCAAGTTAGAAAGTGCAAAAGACCAACTGAAAATGAAACCTGACGTTTTTCTTGGCTGATTTGACATGGAACTACACTCTCATCTGGCGTAATAATCAAGGGAAGTTGCAAACGTACCATGGGCGCAGTGATATCACGCACTATTTACTGCTTGTTGCCTATGGGGACTATTTTCAGATATCACCGTGTTTGCAACTTCCCTTCCCTATTCCCAACGTTCTACGGTATAAGATAAATTCATTTATCTCCCTCAACAATGGAATTCTCTTCTCTGATTGGCTGATGGGGTGGCCATTAACTTCGTATAACCTGCTACCTTTGAAGTAGTTCCCGTATCACACTTGAATATTAATTCGCCAAACTCGTTGCAAAGTTTAAATGAACTGTCACGTTGCATCCAAGCTGAAATACAGACGTGCAGAACCGTAGTAACATTGTAGCATATGACGGAGGTGGATTGTAGCTAGTTGGATGCCATGTAGGCTATAAAAGTAGCGATCTTTCAAAGTTAAAGTTAATCAGAATCCTGGGATATGCCCGCTTGACAACAGGAGAGATAGAACTAACGACTGGCTTTTGGCCGTAGCAACCAGCCATTTAGAACTAACGACTGGCTTTTGGCCATAGCAACCATCCATTTAGAACTAGTAACGGCAGTTTTGTCCTGCAAGTAGAAAGTTGATATGTGGCGGAAAGTAGTCCCACAGTCAAGACAGTTTTAGCGATGTTAACGGACGCAACGGTGGAATAAAACTATGTTCTAAATATACAGGTTATGAATACAAACGGGAGATAAGCGGGATAACGGCCTTCGAGGTCGACCGGTTCGATGGAAATAATGGCACGGCGGAGGACGTCGCCGGAGTTCTAGACCTCCACCTAGCCATTATTTCCATCGAACCGGTCACCTCGTCGGCCGTTATCCCTTACGTAATTAACCCTTCAAACATATAATTACCGCTGTCAATGGCAACAGGGGTTGTGCTTCTGATTTGCGTCACTCCACAAGTAGTCCCGTCACTTCTCACAATGGAAGTCAGAAGTGAAAGCAGAGTTGATCAGCTTAGTTCTAAACAAGGTTTGATTCAAATTCAGTGTGTGTTGTTAACTATTTGTTTCTCGGCAAAGCCACAAACGATATTCAGAATATCAGAAACGATAACAAATAAATGAAAGGAGACGTATCATGTGAAGTTGATTTTTTTAGTTTTGGCAAATAGCCGTATAATAAGCGGGATAATGAATGGAACGCCGGTCATTGTCTGTAAAATAAGTCCCTTTGGAGTGAAGCAAGACCCCTCCACTGGTGATTCGCCCTGTCAGGACTTATTTTCCTGATAATGACCGGCATTCCATACATTACCCCTTACAACGTATTGTTGTCTTGAAAGCCGATCATTCAGCCATTGGCATATACTGTGACATTACGGTATTATTATTACCTATCATATTATTTCCCATTATGACCAGTAACCTTAAACCTCAAGGTCAATATGGCCTATTCACGTACACGCAAAATGGACGACTATAGACTGTTCTGTTGCATGATATTTGGGCATCTGATTGTCAAGTTTCATGATTATGTATTTATACAATACTTTCAGGGCTTGTGTTGTAGAACTTTTAGAGACACACATAACACAATATTGATGCCAAAGGTGTGAAGTTTATTCAGGGGCAACGACCATCAGTACAGAGATACACTCCTGTAAGTGACGCAGCAAGTATTCAGAGTAAGTTTCTGAAGGTTACAGCCCTGAAAGTACCTGCTTGATAGCACCAGTCTCAAAGGCTGCTCTCTTGGTTATGTTTTTTTTCTGGCCCACAAATAGATTGGGAATCTCCTACCGATAGCACTAGGAATTTAAGACCTTTGCTGTAAAATTACTGTAGATGTTCGATACAAAAGGTACCAAATGCTAATGAACATTAAACCATACCCGTCATTAAGACTTGTCTTTGTGCTTACGTCTAGATGACAGTGATGATGACCGGGAGGTCAATCGTAAGGTACGTCAGGTGCGGCAGGCGGCGTCCAAAGCCGTGTCGAAACAGAGAGAGATGATCCTGGGAGGTGGCGGCAGTGAGGATGAGGAGCGTGACGAAGAAGAACCGACCCATGTGGACAGTAAGTGCGCTATTCCAGGACTTGAAGTTGAACACATAGGCCTACGAGGCTATGACCCATACTGGTCTCAGGTAGTCAGAGAGTGGATGTTCACTTTCAGAGTCTTGTCCATTGTTAAAGGAGAAATCTGACGGGTTTTCACATAGATCTCTAACCTATTGATACTGAATGAAAACAATCCGTTTTACCTAGCTCGAGTTGCTACAGTTAGAAAAGCATGACTTTAATCATTAATCCAACACCATTCTCTCTCTCTTTTTTTTTTAGAAGAGTCAGCCAGCGATGAGGACTTCATGGTGGATGATGATGATG
Source organism: Sardina pilchardus (assembly GCF_963854185.1). Lineage (NCBI taxonomy): Eukaryota > Metazoa > Chordata > Actinopteri > Clupeiformes > Clupeidae > Sardina > Sardina pilchardus. Next base: position 22,115,385 of record NC_085002.1, on the reverse strand, counting down.
ACAGCGACTATGGACGCTCAAAGAAGAAAGGAAAGAAGGTGATCAGCAGGAGAGGCAGGCCTGAGAGGAAGGAGAAGAAATCCCCCAAACCCAGACTAAAGGCCACAGGTATGAGCAAACGCATGACACACACACACACACACACACACACACACAGTGTAAAGGTCCTCATCAGCAATCCCTATCCGTAAATGAACGATTATGCTATTTTGTATCATGCTGCATAGACAAAAGAAAAGGGAACTTGAGGACGAAAATCTAGAGTCTTAAAAATCACTTCCTTGTTGACTTGAGAAATTACTTTAGAGGCTCAACATTTTCCACACATGAAGAAATCTTTACAAAGAGTCATCGGAAGATTGTAAAAGCCAGTCATTCACACTACGTTCAACATGAATAGATTTAGGAAGTTTTGTGAAAAGAGTTTTGAGATGGATCATCTTATAAAATGTGTAATCTGCTGTCTCGCAGTAACCCCAAGCCCCATGAAGGCCAAAGGCAAAGGCCGACCCAGTGCAACCAAGGCCGTGGAGAAGTCATCTCCCAAGGACGAGGACGAAGACGACGCCGACAGTCCACAGGAGGACGACGAGCAGGAGGAGAGGAAGGAGACCCCTCCCCCATCCAAGAAGAAGCAAGACGCCGCCGCCGCTGACGATGACGATGACGAGGAGGAGGAGAACGGCTCGGATGAAGATGGCGCATCTGGGGATGACTAGGCAGGCAGCCACTCTCCAGCCCCCTTCTCCTTTTTCATTCTCTCCATCTTGCTTTTCATTCTTTCACTCTTTTTCTTTCTCTTTTTTTCCCTGAGGGTTTGTGTGGTTGCCTGGCTCAGTGGGTTCAGCCCAGCTTTTGGTCCTGATATGTTTTAATCTTCAGGTTTTTTTCTTTCTTAGGCTTTCTCATGTTTTCTGAGGATAGTATGTGTGTATGTGACAGTGCATGAAAGATGATCTTATACTGTTTTATTTATCAACCGAAATGCGTGGGGCCGACCCATGTGGCTGAAGCTTTTTTTGTTTTGTTTGTTTGTTTGTTTGTTTTCTCTTGCACAACGGTGTTTTGCCTGTTTTTTTGTTTTGTTTTGTTTTTGTTTCTCTTTGTTTTGTCTGCTTGTCTGTATGTTCCAAAAACCGAAAGCTGTAAGATTTCTCTGAAGCTCAGCTTCCTAGTCTCTCTCTCCGTCCTCTCCGTCATCTCCACGTAACCGTAGCTGGGTTTTACGGAGGGGAAACGTTATGCTGCTCTGCTGGCCACAGTAGATTTTTATTCTCTTAGTATTCTAGTTGGTTCTCAACTCCGATGTCGTTTTATCATAGACACAGTTCAATTTCCTCACCCTCCCACCCATTTTGTGTAGCTTGCAATACAAGACATAGGATCATTGGAATCGGTTGGTGGGTGGGTTATTTTAGGAGGGGTTGGGTTTGACAGTAGTCCATGCTGGTGATTTTGCCATGAATCTGTATGTCTGTGAAACCATGCATGACTTTGTACACACACACACACACACTCGCACACACACACACACACATGCGGGCGCACACACACTCTCACACAGGAACAGGCATCCAAGCATGCATACTCTTTCCCCTCTCCTTGAACTAGCAGTTCTTATTATAAGCTCCCAGTTATAGAGCTACCCGACACAGTCTCTCTCCAAAGAAACTTTGAGGTGAAAGTGTGTGTATGTTTTTCCAGACCTGCAGATTCTCTTCATCAATCTCATAACTTCAGTGGATTTCACCTCTCTTTTTTTAAAAACAAAACAAAAATGCTACTTGTCTCAATTGTAAAGACTGTCCAAATGAAAGCTCTGAAGTTAAGCTCGTGTTCTGACCTGAGGCCTTTTGGTCCTCCCCTGTGGCCCATGCTTTGGTCCCAAAGCTGCAGAGGAACATGGCATGGGTTGAGATGATGGGTGAGGTGAGTCTGAGTGTGGTATGACTAGTGGATGAGACCTTTCCCTCAAGGTGAGATGTGATATCTGATGTTAGAATAGCATGAAAAGTCCTAATAGCTGTAACCCTGGTAGTGGAATTGGTTAGTCCTCTACCCTTTAACGGTCATTAAGTGTTTGTGGTTGCGAGATTGCGATCTCAATCGCCTGCCTTGCTTAGAGTCTAGACCTCAGGACATCCCTGGTCGATATCCTCAAAGGGGTCACACTCTATTGTGCTGAAAAGAGTTCTCTCTGTAGTAATGGTTTCTGGTTATGCATGGATTCCATTTTTAGCAAGCAAACCTTCTCTCATGTGGTTCAACTCACTGGGCCAGGCACATCCTCAGCATTTTAGTCCTACATTTTACTTTTGTTGGTTTGGGAAAATAAGAAAAGTGAAAAAAAAAATGCTTTGTTTGGAATTTGTTTGTTTGTTTTTATAATTCCTCTTCAGAATTTTTGTAACGTTTGTTTTTTATGAAAAGAAATAAAAAATGTATCATGATTTTAAAGAGAAAGCATACCCTATCTATCTCTTTTGCCGAAGCCTTTTGGAAAAGACTGGATGGCTATCTTGGACAACTTTTCTGTCAATACGCTCTTGCTCTACTTCGTTTGACCTCCTCTCTCTCTGTCCAATTTTTGTCTTTTTGTACTTTGGCTGTATGTACAAGCATAACTTCAGCAACCATCTCCTTGGCTTGAAACACTCACTCAGACATTCCATGCTCTTCCTTCCTGTACTGGTTTGCGATGTGTTTCTTTGCCCAGCATTTCTTTAAAGAAAAAAAAAAAAGAAAAAAAGATGGGTACCTTTTCAAATATTGATTTAGTTGTACTGTGATAATGTCATTGAGGAAGAAGGGTAAATGAAATCATGAATTAATTACTTAAGTACAAGACGGTATCTGTCCCTCACCTGTTGCGTGACTTGCATCAGACCAGCAGCTCAGTGCTAGGGCTGTCCCCGAGGACAACTGTGAATGCTGGCGTCGATGTGGCATTGAACCATGAATGTAGATATTTAAATGATATTTTCTCGCCATCTCATCTGAAAGCCTAAACGTGTGGTTGGCATTTAAACATTTTCACCCAGCTCAGAGAAACAACACTGTGGTTTGGGTCCAGAACAGGGCTTCTCTTGCTAATGTGAAATGCTGGCATGCTTTACTTTAAGAATACCTAAGATGTTTGACGCTATTATCTTTTGTCGGGTGTTCATCCATGCAAATTACCAACTAACCAATCGGATTTGATCCATCTGATGGTGTTTGCACGAGAGCCTGCAAACGAGCAAAAGTAAACGGTCATATTTAGATGTTTTGTTTTTGTTACTATCAGTATTTCCTAGGACTGGCAACAGTCCCATGTTCCAAGGTAACATTCCCAGCCTGTTAATTAAGGCCATGGTTTTGTGTGAAGCAAAATGAAATACTGAAACAATCAGCTTGCGTTCTGCTGTGTGTGTGTGTGTGGTCTGAGTTGGAATATGGTGGCATTTGAGAAAGTGAAGGCAGGAGTACTCTTACCCTTTTTCTGTGAATGTGTAATTTCAGATGTTTCTATTAAAGTCATCTGACAAATTGTACTACTCATTCTTTTCAGAGCGTGCTGGTCTCATTGACCAGACATGAAGCTGGTGTGTCCCGACTAAAGGACACATTTGGTCTTTCAGTTGTGGTTTTGAAATACAGCAACAAGATAACTATTTCTTCTAAAAAACCTATCCCCAATTGCACTATTCTGGTTCTCAGTGCTCTTTCCCAAGAAAGCACCGGGTCGGATTTCTCCCATGTTACAACCAAATTTTCCTCTTGTTGTTCTCAGATATACTCTTATGTCGGCCCCCAAGAGACTGCCACAGTGCATCAGTATTACCTTCCAAAATGTCTCAATGAAGAACTGTTATTAATGGCAAATACTCTTGAAATGGCATGTTGCTGAAGCAGGGCTGTGAGAGTCCTTTACAAGAAGAAGTGTGTACCTGACTGGCCTTCTTGGGAAAGACACTGGCTGTTTAATGGCTATTCAATGAAATGGGGTTCAGATTGTATGATTTATTTACTCTTTTCGAAGTGAATGTACGGACTAGTCGCCACAAAGCCATATTGGTCCACCCCATAGTTGCACCCTGATTTTGGTAGATGTTCAGGCCTCTCCCACTCACAAAAGAGTGTGCTTTAGGTCCGTGAGAGGGGGCAGACTAATGGACTAGCCTCCAAGGACAGAATGAACGATTCACCTTTTTGCATCTTTATATAGGGGGAAAAAAACTGAACAAAAAAGAATGGCTTCTTTTGTTAGTGTTTTGTGGTGTGTCCTCTTCAATCTTCAACTGTCCTCATGGTGTACATGTGAAGAAGCTGAAATTCTCCCGTAGAGGGAGCTGACAGCATTTGGGGAGGTGTTTTTTTTTTGTGCATGTTTATGGGGGTGGGAGTCATAACGGCAATACTGTGGGCTTAAGGGTCAAATGACAACCACAATGTTGATGATAAATGGTTACCCTGCCTCCAATAAAGTCAACCTAATTTTGTACTGATTTAACTGGTTTCTAATCCTGTTGTTGGTCGTGCTGTTAAACTTTACTTCACCATTTACTTTTTTTGAAATAGTGGATGATTTTACTCTGTGGTGACTGGTGACTAATGGACATGCCCCCAGAGTGTAGCACTGTAGCTACCTGGCAGCTCTAGCTGTTGGTTAGCTAGGTAGAACCGATTAACAGATGTATGTGAAAAATCATCGGAGTTCTCCTTTATTACCAGACTGCTTCTTAAATCTCAGTTGAGATTGAGAATGGTTCTGGAAATTCTTAATTGACTTCCAGAAGTATAACCAGCAGTAACATTGAGCTTAAACCGGTGCATTAAACTATTACCAAATCGTTTCAGTGCAGAAAACACATCTTTTTTTGCAAATGGAAAATTTTAAATGTAGTTGTTTGCTCAATTCCAAAGAAAATGCACTTCTGTTTGACGTCATCAGCACAGCCTCTGGTTGTGTTAAATGCATCTGTCATATACAGCTCACCCCATTCCTGAGAAGCGATTGTAATTAGATCCTCAGTTTTTGGTGACTTGGGAATGGGCCGAGCTGCAGAGCAAACTCCAATTTAACCTATTTGCTATTACAGTGATGATTATTTTCCAATTCTTTTAGCCATAGTAAGATTGAGTATGTAGGAAAAGCATAAGCTTCCCTAGAACTTGAAGAAAGTTGTCTCTCGAAAAGATGTAAAATAACCTAAGCACACACAACTCGACATAAGGCAGATATCCTTTAGAGATTATTGATGAAATGTAAGGAATTCTAAAAGGCTGTGAGTCAGAGGACTTGAGTCAGATCAGATATGATGCAATTGCAATTTCCCAGCATAGGTATAGGCTAGCAATTTCCTGGTGCTGGGGAACAGTGACATCTGTCCGAGTTCAACAAGCCCTTTTGGAATGGTATGTCTTCACTTCAGTGCCAAGACATGCAGTTGTGTGAAAGAACTGGCCCAACATTTGTTTTTGCACTTTGGGATTGAGACAATCAATCTGTGAATAAACACTCATGGAAAGATTAATGGGTTCTTCATTAGGTGTCTCCAAACTGTAGTCATGGACCTACAAACCTGATTAGCTCATTAAATGTTGAACCATTAGGAACAAATAATAAACTGAAGTTACACAAGATGTATGCTCTGCTATATCAAAGGGATGACAAATATTGCTAGCAAATTGTGTTCATTCATTTGTCTTTGGTCCAAATGGTAATAGGCCTATCTGCTTTTAAATGGAGAGACCAAAAGAATGTCAAAGGAATGTCAAACATCTTTAACTATTAATGTAATTGTGTAGAGTACATTTGATAGAAAACACAATTTGCACAGATTGCAGAAACATAACTAAAGATAGCAAGGACATAGCCATATAATTAACATTGATTCTATACCTCCTTGTGTTATTTTATCTAATGGCATTGGGATGAATAAATCACAACCATTGCTATGATTATATGAACAAAAATCTATGCATTGCTATTAGCTTTGGGTCAAAGTTTAGCAAGTTGCATTTTTATGTGAGAACATATGCCCTTTTGGATACGCCAATATGTGGTCAGATTTGTGATTGTGTGAATAGTATTATATCAAAAACAAGCTATTACACTTTTTAACTAGATAAGTCCATATTTTTTGCTCCTTTCCACACTCAACCATGCTACCTTCTATCCCTGCCCAATTGGCATCATCATGCGTGCTGTGTTTCTTTCTCTGTGCTACTCTGAATGCACCTAAGTGGAAACATCAGAAATATTATCAATAAAAAAAAGGTTCTTGCATGATGTTTAGGAATGGACAACTAGTCATTTCTGATCTGAATGGCAAATCAAGACCACCTTTTGTAGGCCCTGTACTTAATGCAGTATTTTGCAGATTGATTTGCTTTCACTGAAATGTTTGTTCCGTCTTCGTGCAATTAAGGCCTAGTTTGATGATACGTTCAGCAATTATGTCACCACAATTCCAGTTCCAGCACAGAAAGACTATAGATGTTATTGTTAGCCTAGACAGACAAGGCATTGCCCCATCTGTATACCACACCCTGCCCGCATAAAGAATGATTTACTGACATGACATGACATGGACATGAATAAACCTGCCCGTCAAATCAATCAGATTTTGTATGGCTATCTCTCAGGAATGCCACCCAAGACACGTAAGGCCACCTGTAAGCACGTGCATGTGTGTGTGTGTGTGTGTGAGTCATGACACACTGTCATCCCATTCACAGTTTTCTGAACAGAACAAGATCTGTTTTACCACAATTTTTATAACCTTGGGATGGCTCATACACGCAAAGCTTTTTATGTTACTGAGTACTCCTAGTCACACTTTTAGCATTTAACATTTTTAACTTAACATATTCCCCAAAAAAATCTGCTGAGAGAGAGACTAACCTTTTAGGGAAAATGACCAGCGATGAGGATAAGAGAAAGTCTCCTTGTACGGTCGACATCGATTCGCTTGCAGTGACCACCGTGATTGACGGATGAGCAACAGGTCTGAGCATGCTGCACTAAATGACTACTACAAAGAAGAAGAGAAAAAAATAATAATTTTCTTCCTAATTGTGAACACAAACACACACACACACACACACACACAGCCACACACACAATTGAGACAATATTTGTGTGTGTGGCTGTGTGTGTGTGTGCGCGCGCGCGCGCGCGCGCGTGTGTGTGTGTGTGTGTGTGTGTGTGTGTGTGTGTGTGTGTGTGTGTGTGTGTGTGTGTTTGCGTTCACAATTAGGGAGAAAATGATTCATACTGATTTATTTAAATGTTGATTTAATGTTGGTTTTCTCTTAACCAATATGTTTGTTCTGACTGAAAATGACCCTGACACATGCCAAAAGGCTGTAAGACAATATGGAAGAAACATGTAATCAAAAAAGAAGTGTTTTAATCTTAAAGAAAACAAAAATGGCTTGAAAATGCCTCTTCTTCCTATATGCTTGTGGATGCTTGTGTTGGTGTGTTTGTGCCTGTCTATCTATTTCCTCAGTGTCAATAGAAGTTTCTAGAGTATGACTGACTCAACTATGTACATAATAGAGATGATGAATCAGTGACTGATAGGCCAGCTTGTGTGTCTGTGAACCTCACAGACAAATTGTTGTGGAATTCCTTCAGTGCACAGGAGTTTGATAAATCAGTTATTGTGTTTCTATTATGACCGCCACTAGCGTAGCTGCGATTTAGGAGTTGTCAAAGTTTTGTTTTTTGGTCAACGATTCCTGGGTCACTGAAACAACGGGGAACATGAAACGATGGGCATGTAACCCCACTAGACATTTATGGCCAATACACATTTGGTCCCTGGGGCCATACAATAAATGGAGGGCACCTGAACTAATTTTCCTGTGTATGATTATCCTCTGCCATATTTTGTGGAATTTCATCCATGGGGGCCATAGGCTACAATAAATTAATTAATCGACATGAAATACAGTGCCTATAGAAAGTTATCATACCCTTTTGAAATAGTTACCTTTTTTGTCTTACAGCCTGAAATCAAAACCCATTTTAAAAAAAATCTTTTCCAGTTTTATTTACAAATGTAGCTGTACAACATCAAAATAATGAAAAAAAAACTCAACAATACTGAAAATTAATAAAAAATGAAAAACTAGAATAACAGGGTTGGAAAAGTCATCATACCCCTGACTTAATACTTTGTAAAGCTTCCTTTTGCTTTCATTACAGCCATCAATCTGTTTGGATATGTCTGTATTATAGCTTTGCACACCTAGATAGGGGAATATTTGCCCAATTTTCCGTACAGAAATGTTACAATTTAGTCAAATTCTGTAGGGAATGGCGATGGACTGCTCTCTTCAAGTCAATCCACATATTTTCTATAGGATTTAAGTCAGGGCTCTGACTTTGCCACTCAAGGATATTCACCATCCTATCCTTAAGCCACTGCTTTGTTCTTTTGGCAGTATGTTTAAGATTATTGTCGTGTTGGAAGGCGAATGACCTCCCCATCCTCAGCTGTTTAGGAGAGGGACGCAGGTTTTCCTCAAGAATTTTGGTGTACTTGGCAGCATCCATTTTCCCTTCTATCCTGACCAATTGCCCAGTCCCCGCTGAAGAGAAACATCCCCAAAACATAATGTTGCCCCCACCATGCTTCCAAGTAGGTATGGTGTGTTTTGGGTGTGTTTGGGTGTGTACACTGTGTTTGGTTAGCGCCTGGAGCTCAGTCCAAAAACTTCAATCTTAGTCTCCAAAAAGTTCGATCTTAGTCTCATCTGACCATATAAGCTTTTTCCACATGGTAGCAGAATATTCCAGATGTGTTTTTGCACTGAACTCCAAGCGCAATGTTTGGCGAAAACCAACACAGTACACCTCCCAAAACACACCATACCTAGTGTGAAGCATGGTGGGGGCAACATTATGTTGTGGGGATGTTTCTTTTCAGCAGGAACTGGGCAATTGGTCAGGATAGAAGGGAAAATGGATGCTGCCAAGTACACCCACATTCTTAAGGAAAACCTGCGTCCCTCTCCTAGACAGCTGAGGATGGGGAGGTCATTCGCCTTCCAACACGACAATAATCTTAAACATACTGCCAAAAGAACAAAGCAGTGGCTTAAGGATAGGATGGTGAATATCCTTGAGTGGAAAAGTCAGAGCCCTGACTTAAATCCTATAGAAAATCTGTGGATTGACTTGAAGAGAGCAGTCTATCGCCATTCCCTACAGAATTTGACTAAATTTTAACATTTCTGTACGGAAAATTGGGCAAATATTCCCCTAACTAGGTGTGCAAAGCTATAATACAGACATATCCAAACAGATTGATGGCTGTAATGAAAGCAAAAGGAAGCTTTACAAAGTATTAAGTCAGGGGTATGATGACTTGTCCAACCTTGTTATTCTAGTTTTTCATTTTTTATTAATTTTCAGAACTGTTTACTTTTTTTTCATTATTTTGATGTTGTACAGCTAAATTTGTTAATAAAACTGGAAAAGATTTTTTTTTAAATGGGTTTTGATTTCAGGCTGTAAGACAAAAAAAGTAACTATTTCAAAAGGGTATGATGACTTTCTATAGGCACTGTATAAATGTGTTTACCCATCGGCCTGTAGATGGTGGTGTTGAGCAAAGGGTTTCAGGTAGAGGATGATGATACAAGGCAGGACTGTCACACACACACACACACACACACACACACACACACACTCACTCTCTCTCTCTCTCTCTCTCTCTTTCTCTCTCTCTCACACACACACATACACATATAAACACAAACTCAAACACATACACATTCATAAACACGCACACACGCACACACTCACACACGTATGCACACATGCATAAACACACACACCTATGATGTGTTGGACAGTTTTCACCACCCTTTGCCGTCCTTTCTGGTCAGAGGCAGAGCAGTTGCCATACCAGAGGGTCTAGGGAGCATAGATGCAGGGCAATGCACATTAATTCATATCATTGTTTGAGTTTATCAAAGGAAAATCAATAGTTATACACCGCTGTTTCCAGATTTCCAGAGATGTTTACATTGCATACATTGAAAGTGGGAGAACAAACGCAGGAGAGCATCAATATCTCTAGAAGACGCAACACAAGTATTAAACCGATTTAAAAAGGCATGCAGTACCAATCTTATGTCTCCTTCCTCATACGTGGATTTCAGGGGTGCCCGATCAGTTGTAGCCTACTCTTTGAGGACTTAACCTCAAGTTCCTCTCTAAATCCCCCTGTAACGACAGTTTATGTATCTTTAGGTGCCTGTGAACACAGTTCCTTCTGATAAGAAATGTGCTAGTTCTGCTTTAGGCCTACTGCTAGTGACAACAAATTGGACCAGATCTTTGGAAAAGGTACATCACGACCTTGCACAAGGCCATACTGCTATACTGGGTTGTATTGAGAAGATTGTGAAGAAACTGCAGAAATTGAAGTTGCAGGGGGATTTAGAGATCGAGGAACGTGAGGTCAAGTCATCAAAAATTACAACTGATTTCACACCCCTGAAATAGCTAAATGTTAAATGTATGCTAATGGTTAAAGGTAACTAGCATTTGATCACAGTCCGAATTTTTTTCAACAGCCTGTACCTTTAATCTATTGCCCAAGGGAGATTTCTGAGATGCACACATATGAACTGTATGAATTCATGTAGGCTACATGGTATCACACGTTGCACATTGCACGTTGTTCTTACAGTTTCAACCACGTCCTTGCTGAGCAAGTCTCATGCATTGACCATGACAAACGTGCAATTGATAGACGTCACATAACATCTTTGGTTTCCCAAATGTATTGTTACAATTTGATTATGAAATAAGAAATGAACTGATAATGGAATATATTCAGTTTGTAGCCTACATGGGAGGAGAGTATATTATGATTACATGTCTTAAAAGATAGCTAATCTAATCAAAACAGTCCTCTGACCTAAGTGGCTGCGTCAATTCAGTAGGCCTAAACACTTTAATAGAACATGTTAACAAAAAACATCTGAGAACAAGAAATAAATATTGAACTCTAATTAACACACAAGCCTTACATAAGACCAAATAAATGTCAACAACACTTTCATAATACAGCCTAATTTATTGATAACATGCAGTACAGCCCACATGCAGAAGATAGAGAACTAGCTTTCTCTGCAGTTTAAAGATGGCAGACAGAAAATAGCAACCACAACTGTTAATTGTCGCATCTGAAAGCTGAGTCACTGACTGCCTTTACGGTTAGTTTATGGCAGTTTATTGAAGTCGGACGAAAAAAGTGTGGATGTGTCTGAGTGGCTGTTTTACATTGCTTGAAAGTGTTCACCAATGCTTTTGATTGTGATATTATTTGTGTCTGTTAAATTCCCCTATGATTTCATATTAATTGAATTATGATGCAGTTTGATTTTGATTGTGAAATTTGCCACCAGTATCTATATTCAACATCTGCAAGACTATTAATATAATAAATAATATAAGACTACAGTATTTCAGTATTTCAGGGGTCAAGAATGTATACATGTATGAATGTGAATGTATAACATGTATAATGTATAGCACATGTTGAGAATGTATAACTCAAGAGTAAAACACAAACTCTGAAGTCAAAGTAACAAGAAAACAGAAAGCAAAGAATTTGGCAAAACTGTTCGACAGTTCAACTGCATAAACACGTTTGTGTGGCCATCCACACCCCATGAGTTAACTTGAAAGCAGTTCCCTTTTTGGCACACAAAGTCAATCAGTTTCATTTTTAAATGTTGGTGGAAGGAATCACAAGGTAATGTCATAGCTCAAATTTTGTACGCGTTGGGTGTTTTAATTTCATTAATAAAGGCCACCAAGCCATAAAGATGATTGTGTAAAATACACAATGGATTTATCTTGTTTTGGTGTAGCCAGATATCAACTTTACATTGATCAGGGATAAAATATTGCCTAACAAGGCTGTCAGAAAACCTAAGGTTCTGATTGCATAGTTGACAAAGCTATTTCTTGATATGGTATGAAACAGTAATGACTATTTAGTTGCTATAAAAAAAAAAGCTGTTGCTCACAACAAACATAACTTAAAGATATATTTATCAAACTGATGCCACCAAAGTTGGTAGGCAGAGGATCTCAGATTCTGTGGAATTGATGGTCAAATCAGTTTTTTTTTCAGTTCTCTTGTATTTTAATGTTTAAAGAACTGTGGTGTTTGTTTTTGTAGTGATTAGTCATGATACCCTCCACGCCTCTGTTGGGCAATCAGCTTGAAGCGGAAGACTAGGAACTCATTTCCAAGCTGTCATTTCCTGAAGAAATGCATTTCCTTTGTGTTCTTACCGCCTTGCCAGTGCTCTGTTCTGGAATGCTCTGGTAACAGGTGGACGTTTACCGATGTAACTTTTTTTTGTTGTTGTTTATGTTTGTTGTTTTTTTCAAAACCAAGATATCAAGGTGTGTGAATTGGCACCAACCTGGTCAAGGGATTGTTGACTGTTTCAAAGGAGTAGACGCACAGGGGTGCTGTGGACTTCAAAAAAAAAAAAGTTGAATTATCTGAGGTGTGTATGCATTTGGGAGCTTATAATGTGAATATTTGGTGGGGTTTTGAACAGATTAGAACCTTGAGTTTCACCATAGAAACGTTGGGTGTCCTTGTTTGTGAATCAAATCCAGATATTGATTTCAATCAGCTAAAGAAACTGAACTCAGCCTGGATTGAATTACGCCACCTCTGTGTGCCTGCCCTGGAGTCAAAGTAAACAAACCGAGGCAATGGCTCTGATAGACGTCATTAGATCCACCCATAGAAGCTCCACCTCTCTCATTCTGATAGGTGAGATAGCTACCTGGCTGGTTCACCTCTGTCATTCTCCCCTCAAGGAAAGTCTTGGGAAAAAAATGAAGAAAATCCTGTTTGAAACCTGCGCAAGGTATGGGTTCATATTGACATTCAGCAGATCCACAGTCCCTCCCCTTCCAGGATGTCCCATCAGCTTGTTCCGTGAGTACTAAACATGATGCTGGTCATCATAGGTTACACACATGCTGAATTGGCTTCCAGGGGCAAAGCCAGACATTCTGAAGACTTCCTCTCCGCTGGACTGATGGAGTTGTGGAAAAGTCAAGTAAGCATTTCCCACTTGTTGTTGTTGATACAGTGTTACTTACTCATTATCTTCTGTTGCTCATGAGAAGTGTCATTGGCGATAGATAACAGGTAAAAGTTAAAGTTACTTTTCATTCCTTGAACACTGGAAAGCTTCATGAATTGTAAAGTGAATTCATCAGGACATTAATTAATTGAAATTAATGTAGTATTGATCTCTGTCTATTGTGAATTAGTGTATGGTCCCTGGGTCAAGTAGAACTTGAAACATAGAACTTGACTTTTTGCCTTTTGTTTTCACTTTCTGATTACTGGCTGAATGTCCGTGTGTGAAGATGACAGTTGGTTTAGTTATTTAATGTTTAATTTAGTAAATTAATAATCACCTCTGGCCACGTCGGTGGGCCTTAACAGCTCCTCTTTTACAGCAGAGCTGGTCACTGTGTAAACAAAAAAGATCCTTTTCCTTGTACTGCATGTTGAACTTGAAGCCACACACGCTCAAGTAAATAGTGTCTCATTGGCTGATGAGAGATATGAGCTCCACTGTAGCAGTTTTTTCATTGGCCTAGATAACCAGTGTCTGTGTGTCCATTTTTTGTTCATCACAATGAACATACACACTGTGAGCAATGGCTTATGAGTGACCTGTTCTTTACAGAAGCTGATTCACGTAAGTTTTCTTCTTCAGGTGTTGGCCTTAGACCATCCCTAGCTAGGGGTGGAGGTTGCCTTTTTGTTGCAGCCTCATAATTGTAGCTCCTTTGTATTCACATATGTGGTTATTGTACTTGGTTGTACAGTACAATCACATAAGGGATGCCATGGGCAGTGATTTAGAACAGGTTTGTCTATAGAAACCATGACAAAAAAATCCCTCTAAGGCATTCAGCAGCTAAATGTGATTTATGACAGTGTGGTCATCGTATGAAGAAAAAATGACATTTTTGAACTTTTCTTGCTTTGTTCTTCCGCAAAGGTTGATCTGTAGACACGGAGGACGGTGAGGTGCTTGAGGCTACGGACAACCATGACCCAACTGTGCCTGAAAGGCCCCCCTATAGCTTCTCTTGGTAGAGTTCAGCTGGGGCATCATGGGAAATCACCATCTATGTTACTGTCAAGGAAATCACCAGCTCTCCTCTCAGTTCTCTGAACCACCGGCAGCAGTAGCAGCAGCAGCAGCAGCAGCAAGAGCAGCAGCGCACAGACAGACTTGTCCCTGGGTCTCGCCCCTGTAAGGAGCAAACAGGAAGTTTGGCAGCTGGGGCCGGGAGAGGGAGAGGCCCGGGGCTGCGTGGGCGCTGTGACCATGCGCAGCCACCTCTGCCTGCTGCTCCTGGTGAACATGATGACATGTGGGCTGGAGGTGTGTCTGGCGGTGGGCACCATCTACATCCCCCCGCTCCTACTGGAGGCTGGGCTGGAGGAGCGCTACATGACCATGGTGTTGGGTGAGTATGGAGAGAGAGAATGAAGTAAAGAAAGAGAGAAAGAAAGAGAGAGAGAGAGAGAGAGAGAGAGAGAGACTTAACATATTTGCAAGTTAACATATTCGTCTTTCTATGTGTATATTGAGCTTTGGCAAGAATGTTACTGCTAGAGAGGGAGAGAGAGAGAGAGAGAGAGAGAGAGAGAGAGAGAGAGAGAGAGAGAGAGAGAGAGAGAGAGAAAGGGAGAGAGACAGAGAGAGAGAGAAAGGGAGAGAGACCGAGAGAGAGAGACAGAGAGAAAATGAAAGAAGGAAGAAGGAAAGAGAGAAAAGACAACTTAAAAACATATAATTTGTTTACCAAATGGAGTTCTCATGGAGTACAAAAGTACATGTTAGAGAGACAGGGTTACTTTAGGACCTTCTCAAAAAAGTAGCTGACACTGGGCACGTTAACGTGAAGGAGGAACAAGGAAAAGGGAAAAAACATGGCAGTATTACTTTAATGTATTATCCTTGGTCACTCCTGTTGTCGCTATAGTGACAGGTGTTATGGGTCACTCTGGAGCAAAACAAATATCTGATGCTATTGGACACATTAAACCTTTGGAATATGGAGCAGTAAAAGGATATCGGCCTATAATATTACATGTGTGGGTTTATGACAGGGAGGTGCATTTTTCCCACAGACATTTCCATATATACTTTGGCTCACAAGCTAGTAGTAGGCAGCTATAGTCTTGAGGACAAGCAGACACCTTGAAAATAGGAAAATGATAAGAGGGAGATACCCATTTGTGTTCCTCTACTAAGATGTTGTTGGCATAGGAGACAGTTACAATCAGCATTTGATAAGCTTTCTCCACATTACTTGTTCTGTTTATCATATTTGAAAAAAAACATTTTGCTCCTGTGGGACTCCAGTCCTAAAGCAAAAAAGACAAATTGTCTCAAGATAATTTTAAGTTATGGCTTTGTGGTTCTGAAAGGTCAAAATCTAAAAAGGCTAGACCTATACTTGAGCTTAGGCTTAAGTTCTATATTTACATTTACTTATTTGGCAACAACTGATTTCCACAGCAACGTAAAAGTGAGTCAGAGTTCAATACAAGCAAAACAAACAACCCAACTGAGCGCCTTGGTAACTGTATGAATCTGTTTCCTTGCGGCAAAGACATTAGCTGTGTTTGTTCACCCTGCCTTCATGACTGTAACCTAACCTAGCCTTTATGGCCATAACAGCTACATGTTCATCATGTCTGTTCCTCTAGGTGTGGGGCCCGTGCTCGGTCTCATCTTCGTCCCCCTGATTGGCTCGGCCAGTGACAACTGGAAAGGTCGCTTCGGCCGGCGCCGCCCCTTCATCTGGGCCTTGAGCGTCGGCGTGCTGCTGTCGCTGGTACTTATCCCGCACGCCACGTCGCTGGCCTCCCTTCTGGCCCTCCGGCGCCCCCGCTGGCTGGAGGTGGGGCTGCTGGTGCTGGGCATCGTCCTGCTGCAGTTCTGCGGCCAGGCCTGCTTCACGCCGCTGGAGGCGCTGGTCAGCGACCTGTTCCCCGGCGAGCAGGAGAGCCGCTCGGCCTTCACCGCCTTCTCCCTGCTGCTCAGCCTGGGCGGCTGCCTGGGCTACCTGCTGCCCGCCGTCGACTGGAGCGCCGGCGTGGCCGCCCTCTACCTGGGCAGGCAGGAGGCCTTCATCTACATGCTGCTCACCCTCATCTTCCTGGCCTGCATGCTCAGCACGGCCATGATCGCCGAGGAGTCGACGGCCGGCGCCGAGGAGAGCGGCGGCGTCAGGAAGAAGCGGAGGCTCCACCGCTGCTGCAGCTGGCTGATGCCCCTGCGCCTGTGCGGGGCCGCTGCCCGCCTGCTCGCCATGCTGCCCCAGTCCTACCAGATGTACCAGGGCATGCCCAGGGTCCTCCGCCGCCTCTTCCTGGCCGACTTCTGCAGCTGGATGGCCCTGGAGAGCTTCCTGCTCTTCTACACGGACTTTGTGGGGGAGCGGCTGTACCACGGCCAGCCCAGCGCCGTGCCCGGGTCCAAGCGGAGGCTGCTTTATGAGGAAGGTCAGTTGGACGCTCTTGTTTGCTCTACTCCTTAACTGCAGCAGCACATCTAGATGTGGACTTAACGGGTGTGGTAACAGTAACAGCTCAGTATGTGCATATGTCATGTGGTGCCAATGTGTGTGTGTGTGTGTTTGTTGATACGTATGTCTGTTTCTCTCTCTCTCTCTCTGTGTGTGTGTGTGTGTGTGTATGTGTATACCTTCCTGAGGACTCAGGATGGTGGGATTTACAAAAGTGAAAGCAAAACAACTCTCTAAATACTGTTCAATCTCTTCCATTATTGGAAGTTGCCACATTGCACCTGTCAAATTTGTATCCTTATGTGATATTTATTCTTAATTGTGGATACAAATAAAGAAGTAAACTGTATGTATGTATGTACTGTATGTCTGTGTGTGTGTGTGTGTGTGTGTGTGTGTGTGTGTGTGTGTGTGTGTGTTTGTGCCTACAGTAAGTGTGTATGTGTATGTATTGTCTACACGTATGTGTCTACTTGTGTGTATATTTGTCTAAACATATGTCTAAATGTGTCTGTGTCTGCACGCGTGTGTGTGTGTCTGCGCGCGTGTGTGTGTGTGGGCTACAGGCGTGCGGATGGCCAGTCTCGGCCTGTTCCTGCAGTGTCTGATGGCGGTGTGCTGCTCCCTGCTGATGGAGCGGCTGCTGGCGCGCGTGGGCCCCAAGGCGCTCCTGTTGTGCAGCGTGGGAATGCTGACCTTCAGCACGGCCGTCATGACCTTGTCCCACAGCACCGTCCTGGTCACCGCCATGGCCGCCGCCACCGGCTTCACCTTCTGCACGCTACAGGTGCTGCCGTATACCCTCATCTGTCTGTATCACTCCAACAAACAGGTGAGCCCCGTCCCTCCAGAACTCTCAAACGCACCTGCAGATTTACACCGTCACGTAGCCTATGGAACACCAGCTGTTTAATCAACCTGTTCCTTCATAAGTCTAATGTAAACATGTCATAAACATATTATTGCAGATGCAGTAGCCTTGACTGTCATTGTCAGTAAACACTGTTGTCTTCAAAATACTTATAAATACAATAGAATGTGATATAAGTTAGTAACTGTGTAAGTGAGGGATAATTGAAAGTGTAGTGTATGTTTAATATGTTTGCCTTAGAGTGACAAATATAACCCATGACAGTGACCAGTGACTCTTTTACAGACGAGAAAGCAAACTGTTTACGTGTTTTGCAGGTGTTCTTCCCTAGCACTGTGAGAAAACCTGTGAACACTAGCAAAGACACCTCTTTCACACAAAATGGACTTCTGGGCGAGGTGGCAAGCTTGGAGGAGACCTGTGCATCTGCTTGTCTCCTCCCCCAGAAGGAGACCTGCTCCTCAGCTTGTATCGTCCCTCTACCCAACCCAGAGCTGGAGCTCCCCAGCTCCTCCAGAGGGATGTGCTTGGACCTGGCACTGCTGGACAGTGCGTACCTGCTCTCCCAGGTGGTGCCCTCCCTGCTCATGGGCTCGCTGGTTCAGTTCACCCACAACGTGAGCGCCTACATGGCCAGCTCCTGTGCCCTCAGTCTGCTGGCGGTGTGGCTCTCGTCGCGGATCATCTTCGACAGGAAGGATATGGAGCTGCTTCAGTGATGCATTGACTAAAATTTTCCTCAGGGCAAAATGTTTTGATATTTAAAAAAGGAATGTTGCCGAACTGCAAAGTCAGGCTTCTGCAGCCCCGAGCTGAAAGCTTTTGAACAATCAAGGAGATCTGTGAGAAAGAAAGATCTTCTGACTTTTTGAGGCTTAACATAGAAGTCTGTCAAAAGGATGAATATTTGAGAAATGTTCTCTCTGTTATACATTTTTAAAAACCAAAATACACCCTTCATACCAAAAGTAAATAGTGATAATTAAAAAAAAAAAAAGGTCAGGTCAATATTCTTCAGCAGCAAAAGCAGATTTTCTAACCAAAAGAGAATGTTTTAGTGTATTGTTTACAATTTCGACTATCTACTATTAAAGTTCAAAGGTCAAAGAAGGGTTAGATGGATTTAAGTGGGATAAGGGAACATAGGGTCAATTTTATATTCAGAGATATATTAATGCAAAGTGCTAATATAAATGAACCCCTTAGTATTTATTTTATTTATTTGTATTTCTTGTATAAACTGTGTTAGGGGTTGGAATATTCTGAAAAACATTGTTGTTATATTGTTATATATTGCTATTGTGATGGCAAAGGTTGATGAAGGTATAAGTAACATCCCTGTGTGGATAACCGCACTTAAGCTACATTAACTGGAGATTAGTCTTGCGTAGCCAAATATACGTGTCTAAACCAGTCCAAATGTGTCCTGTAGCTCGAGGGCTATCTAGACTTATTCATTTGGCTGACGCTTTTAACCAAAGTGACTTGTTACGTCAATAATTACAAAGGTCTTTAGCGAAACTTTGGATGAAGTGCCTTGCTCAATCTCATATGTCTTGCATTTCGCCACACAACTGTAGCAGTCGGGATTTAACCCACAACTTTTCAGGCTACTGAATGCTAGCCCAGCTCCTTAGCCACTATGCCCTCTTGTTATCACTATTTACAGTACTTTTAACATGCTTCTAGTCCCCAATTTCTGACCCCACAAGAATACTTGTAGACCACACAAGTTTCACTAAGTGCCAGTCATCTATCCTGCTCTCCAGGTTGCCGGAAAAAAATTAAAGGAAGTCCAATAGCCTATTACTACTTGGGAATACTTGATGTATTTGTGGTTCCAGGATATGACATCATCTTCCTTCCACAAAATCTGTTTTTAAACTATTTTCTGTTGTGTCACTCAAGAAGAGGGGTTGATATGTTGTCAGTTTTTAACTCATGAGAATGTGTAAGCCGAGCCATTTTTACGGTGACTTTTGAACTAGTATTTGCAATCTGTAACGGACAATTTCCCCTGTGTGCCATCCAAAAACTAAACTGTGTTGTTCACAGTTTTTATGTTTTAATGCAAGAAAATGGTTGAGCCCATTAGGCTATCATTAGACACATTTAGGTTTTCCAGATTAGCTATTCTTCATTTGATGCAAGTCCTACCTGTGCAATCTCATTATCTCACCACTAGACTATGGCAATACCAGACTGACTGTCTTAACTTTTTTTCTCCTAAGGTTTTTTTCTCTTTCAGTAAGGTGTTTTATTGTGTTTTTGCTTAGCCTACTCTACCTCACAGTGGACTTGGATAGAAGCATCTCACAAATAAATGAATGTTTACAATGTGTCATCATGACCCATCAATAAGGAATAAAAGTTATTATTCCACTGCTTGGTTGAATTTGCCATTATCCTGCACTCTAAAGAATGTGTATTAACCATATGTCATTAACACACCTATGAAGTAGATCTATTTTTTGGCTTTATCAAAGTACTCATTTGCCGAACTTGCAGAAAGTAGGCCTAGTTCTACAAAAAAAAAAAACACTAAGCGATTAAAACGTTTAAATTATAACTTGACATGAACACAATGGAAGTTAAACACTCAAATTGTCATCACTTGTACTAAGACTTGCACCCAGGGGTGTGGCAGAAGGTGTGATGGTGCTATTTGAGGTTGCACTGATTGTTGTTAAAGGGAATGACATGATGTAATTTTCATTGGCTGAAAGGATGTTATGACATCGATAATTCCCTTTAACAGCAAGCAGTGCAACTTCAAGTAGTTCATCTGTATTTTGATAGTAGTCAGCGGCACTTTTGAAAGAGTCTGCTTGCGCAAGACCATAATGGAACAGGGATTCCAACCTTGCTTTACTAAAACCTGTTTGTGACTAGCAGAGAGTAGCCTACAGTACATGCACCTGAACTCACCTATTATTTGAACTCAAGCAAATTTGCAAAGCAAAACAAAGGGAAACTAACTTCACTGTGGTCTAGTCAGTGACAAAACAGTTATTTTACTATTGACTGACAATGGCTACCATCAAAAACATAGCCTGAAAAAAAGAACACTGAACGCAGTAACGTTAAAATGAAAATGAATGAAATTCCTCACTTTATTGAGTGTGAGATAAGAATTAAGCCTTATGTCGCACTTTGCATCACCTTACAGTACGCCGGGTGTACAATAAGGCCCTAAATCTCCTTCAAATAGTTCTAAACCCAATGACCATAATCATTCACTGAATCACATAGGATATGGGAAAAGATATTGATAAAAAATATGGTGATATGATGTACAATGACATGTCAACCATTTAAAACAACACCAAATATGAATCCACAGGGTAAATAGCCTACTAGTGTTGTGTCATCAGGAGGATAAACTTAATAGCCTATGAACTTAAAAAATATCAAACCAGTTGATCCAAGTTCATTTCATTATAGTCATTAACTAATGTCTTTAGTAGGCTACAACAAACCAATAACAATGTACTACATGCACAAAAGTGGCTTCAAGAGAAGACCTCAAGGGCCACAAGGACCAAACTTTTTCAAGCCATCCAACTGCACGGGAAAACTGCATGCGTAATGTACACGGAAAGGAGGACAGTAGGCCCAATAAACCCTTCAACGCCACACCCACCCATGCCTAAGCGATATGCTATGTTCCATAAACAATGCTACTTTCATCTCAGCACGGAGACGACCCCAGCACACTGAACTTGGATAGCCTACTAAACTGAAACATTGTAGTCTATGGGTTATGTGGTTAAAATGTCTGGCTTTATCGTCACTGTCAATCGTGGCGTTGTTGTCAAAAGGTTTTAAACTCAGCAATGTTTCCTGAGAGCAACATTGATGAGAGGGTTGAACCAATAGCAACTCTTGTTTTAGGACGAGCCTCCACCCGTCCAGCCAATAGAAGAGGCAGAATAGGATCCGTGCCTACAAGTGTATTGCAATGCGTGTCATGTGATGGGCCTGCAAAGAATGCCAACATGGAACCGTGGCAAGGACGATGTTTTTACCAGTCATAACACGAGGGAAACATTCGAGACCGTGGATTGTATTATTCGCCTTGGAGAGAAACATCCACATTTCTTGTAGAGGTAATAAATTATCCGTTTTTATGTATGCAAATATTTGTTTAGTAGGTGGTGGTTGTTGGTGGGGATCGGCCAGAACGTGGAATAGAATTTCGATGACCCTGTTGAGGGAACTTGAGACTGGTTAATATCTAAAGAAGTCGCAAACGTGGTCGTGCGCGTGGCCATGCGACACATGCGTGTGAAGTATGTATCGCGTGGGCTTTAACATTTGTTGCAAGCTGGCTGGAAAACGTAAAATATTGAGTTTTTTTCGCATCTAGTAAGTTACGTTCCGTGACATGCGTTGACGTACAACGGCCAGTAGTAATGCTCAAACGCTATCCTTATGGTGATGTTATTATTACATTGGTATAAACAACATAGAAATCACGCTTTTTAATAAGCAGCTCTACACGATTGCGACAAGACTACGGGGCTTTCAAATCTGTTATAAATGTAACCAACGTCAGCGCGTAGCATAGGCTACATGTGTCATCAGGGAAAATAAATCATTCTCTCTCATAGGTTACTGCTTTTCGTCATTAGTCAGCAGCTAATGGACCTATAATGATGTTCTTTTTTGTTAGTGTTCTCTGTTCTGTACCGGCATGTTAGTTTTTTTTAGACGAGAATAATATGTAGGCCTTACATTCAGTGATATCCTGCTGTAATTTGAGTGTGACTTATTCAACCAAGGGAAGACATTATCAGCTGAAGCATAATCATTACAATACTGAAGCCATTTCGAGTGTATTTATGATTGCCTGGTACACAAATGTCCAACAGATCATTCATATCCTGTCATTTGTTTTGTTTTTTAAGAGTTGACACGGATCATTTCCTTCCTGGAGTACTTAATCATATTTTCCCTTTGGTTGGGACTTTGACAAATGGTCTCAGTAAGTGACAAAGTGGTGACCAGTGACAGTGATTCACTGAGGGATGGTTCCCTCGCCACTGTATCTTTGAGCAGTGTGGAGGGGAGCGAGACCAGCGATGGCCACACCCTGGCCCTCTGCTCCAGTCCCACGACCCCCGGGGAGAGCGGGGTCCCTCTCAGCTGCAGCCCCAGGGAGCAGCAGGCGCAGGGGGACTACGGGGGCACCCACACATCCCCGCTCCATCTCTACCTGAGCTCTCCCAGCACGGACCGAGAGGACAAGCCTCCGGACTTTGACTCGGGTCTGACAGACGGTTTTGCGCCCACGCTGGAAGACATCGAGGAGTTTCTGCGCGAGAAGATGGAACAGGTGAAGGAGGGCCTTCTGGGAGCAGCTGACGACCAGAGCAAGGAGGAAGATGAAGAAGAAGAGGAGGAGGAGGAGGAAGAGGAGGAAATGGAGGATGCTGAGGCTAGCCCCACTCCCCCGTCCACCTCTGACGATTCGCTGTCTCCGAACCTGCCAGTGGACCAGACGGTGCCCCCGGTACCCGCCTCGCCCTCGGCCTCCGTCCTGATGGGCTCCCCGGTGCTCCTGCAGCTGCAGCCGCTGGCTCCCAGTCCTCCCGGCCTGCGGGTGGCGCACCTGCTGGTGGGCGTGCAGAACGCCCAGAACTTTATGGTGCTGTCGCCCCAGCAAGGGCCCATGTCGTCGTCCACCCTGCTGCCCTTCCCCGGCGGGCCCGACCAGAAGTATGTGAAGATCGCGCCTTTGCCCCTGACGGTGCGGGCGGTGGGCGTGGCGGGCGCCAACCTGGTGAAGGCCATCCCTCCTCGGCCGCCCAGGCCCGCGTCCGAGATGCTGCGCGTGCACAAGTGCTCGCACCCCGGCTGCGAGAAGATGTACACGAAGAGCAGCCACCTGAAGGCCCACTTCCGCAGGCACACCGGGGAGAAGCCGTACCAGTGCAGCTGGCCCGACTGCGGCTGGAGGTACAGTACACATGCTCTTGCTTGCTGACATTAGAAAAACATAGAAAAAGTCCCGCACACTGACCATTTCGCAGGTTACTTATTTATTTACAACGTTTTGGGCCTAGACCTTCAGACCTGACATTACACCTTAGCAACTGCGCTCTGATATTTTCTTGTTTGTAAACAAAAGGCTTCAAACTTGGGAAACAAAGATAGAAATATCATGGTACAACAAAATAGCAGTGTTTTTATCTCCGGCCTACTGGACATCTTGTTTCCATTTCTAGCAGTGTTGTGTATTTGCCTGCTTTTCCGGCCATGGCACAGACATGTAGGCTAACCTATGAATGTCAGAGTGTCAGAACAGTTTGAGGACAATCTTTTCACTGTTCATTCTAAATGAAGAGTAGCACTTAGTAATGATGACCATAAATCGTAATTAGCTGGGTATCAAATACTACTATTACTACTACTACTACTACTACTACTACTTCTACTAGGCATATTACATGGTAACAATATACACTATTCCAACCGGAACTATTTGTTGGTAGTAGTAAAAAATATATATATATTTGTATAAAAATGTAATCCCTTTCTTGATCTCTTTGATAGGCCATCAAATTTGACTAATTTTGCCCCTCCTCTCTTCCCTCAGGTTCTCTCGCTCTGACGAGCTGTCGCGTCACAGGCGCTCCCACTCCGGAGTCAAGCCGTACGGCTGCACCTTCTGCGACAAGAAGTTTGCCCGCAGTGACCACCTGTCCAAACACACCAAGGTGCACCGTAGCCCCCGGCCCGGGCGGCTCGTCCGGGCCAGCTTCTGAGTCGCCCCCCCCCTCGGGTCTGAACTGAGTCTCAAGCCACTCTGCAGGCTTTGCTGGCCTTGGTGCTGTTCCGTAAGGAAATCCAGCAAATGACAACAACAACAACATCAGCAACAACAATAACAAAATAACAGTTACAATATATGTCCAAGGTGCTTTTGTATGTAAGAAAAAAAAAGCAGGTGAAAAGTTTGCATCCTCCTCCCCGCCCTCTCATAGTAGAGGTAAAGCTGATATTTTAGCTTTCTTGCAGTGCTATGGCCAGCTAACTTGAAACCCGCTCAGGGATGTGATTGTTAAGCTCAGAGCAGGTTTGTGAGTTACTCTTAGTGTTAGCAGATATCCACAGCCAGTCCCTCGGTCTGTCCCTTCGTCTGCCAAACAATGGCAACATCTGTGAGTCTGAAGCAAATCATCGATCTATTAGCGGCCCTTAAAAACACGAGTGTCCCTTATTCTTGGGACACATCTTAAGCACAATCAGTAGGAAAGATATGAATGTTAATTTATAGAACACCAATCAGTCGGTAATTATTTTAGAACGTTTTAGCTAGTTGGTGTGACGTTGGCGGCACTAACCTTAAAATGACAGACTGATTGTGTAGCGGGCTTTATGGTGCTCGGTTGAAGGCTTGCTTTTAAAGACTCAAATGTATTTGCCAGTTGCAAGCTCCATGCATTGTGTGTGTGGGGTGGGGGGTTAATTGACAGTTAATAGCCTTGAAAAAATGAAGGCAATGTGCCCTGTCAGTGCTTGTGTACCAGGCTTTAGCTTGAGACCACCACGATTACTTAAAAAGTGGGTGAAGAAATCATGAAATGGAATCACTGATTGCACTAAAACAGAAACGCATTCGAGTAACTTTTTCCAACGATAAAGCATTTATTAAGAAATGTTAATCTCAACATTGTTCCAATTTCCCCCAAAAAAAAAACACATAATAAACTGTAATATTCATCAATAAGTAAATACGGCTTTAGTTTCACAAATTAGCTCCAGTGAGACCGTCCGGTACGGTTTTTCAAATCAAATAAACAGTAGTGCTCTCACTTTCTTAGCATGCAGTCCCTAACATTGCAATCAAGAGGAGTGCGGTCTCCCCTGCAAGTGTGTGTTCCCCTCCATAGTGAAGTACAGAAGTGCTCTTCAGCAGCTGTTGACCGTGTGTCCTTAACCTCACTGTTGTCTTTACTTTCCATGTCCAATCAAACTCCCTGGTCCACCTGAAGGTATTGTTTTGTACTGTAAACTGCCGGTCCTTTCCGCATGCCGGCTTTCAGTGAAATAAGCACCCTGGAAACATAACACTCACAATTCTCTCTCATGTGGGACATGTTTGGTAATGATGAACTTCATCACCCAAGAGTCCCACTTAAGTACTGTATGAATTATAAGCTATTTTTTTCTTTATTGTTGTATAATATCAGTGTATGTTTGTTGCATATGCACCATTGTTCTTTTATTGTATTTGTTACTTTAGTTTAGTCTATGTTAACGTCCATAGTTTCTTTTAGGCTGATAAAAGCTTCATCATTTACACTGATTCTTGGTCTGGCAGCTGATCGTTTCATGTCGATATGAAGCTATCTGGCAACACTTTATCTGATTAAGCTATGTAAGAGAAAACCAGAAAATGTCAAGGTTTTTTTTCTCCTCTGCCTTGATGAATCATGGTTTTTGTTCTTGGAGTAGTGGATGTCCTTGCTGGACCTCTTTGAGGGAGACTGTTGTTAATCACTGCAACCTGAAAAGTGCACTTAGCTGATGGCAGGCAGGTGTGTGAAGTTGGAATCCTCATACTTTCCATTTGGTCTATGAATGAGGGTCTGTGTGATGGTGATCTAAACATGTCATAGCCTATTTCATGTATAGAGTTCCTGGCACCCAAAATATACAACTGGACTGATATAGGAATAGCACTTTTAAAATATCTTAAAAGGGTCATCTGTATCTTTCATCACCATGTTTTGGGAAGCAATGACGATAAGCTTTCATTTCTTTACAGTATGACACTAATCCAAATGCCAAATACAATCCCTCGTTTTCGAAACATTTTCCGTTGCCTTACCAGGAGAGTCATGCTACTCAGTTTAACTGTACTCATTAACAAAGCCATCAGATGTAGCCACTCTATTGTAGAGATGGTGAAAAAACAGTATAGGTTCTATTTTTGAACATGTCAAATGCTATTTTCCTATGTATGATAAATAAAAAACAAAAAAGATTTGTTTCTCTTTCTACTGGTTATTACCTCCGCCAAGGAGGTTATGTTTTCATCGTGGTTTGTTTGTTTGTCTGTCTGTTTGTCTGTTCGCAAGATAACTCAAAAAGTTATGGATGGATTTCCATGACATTTTCAGGGAAGGTCTGAAATGACCCAAGGGAGATATGATTACATGACACTGTCTGGATCCAGGAGGCAGTTATGTTTTCACTTGGCGAAGTGCTTTTCGAGTTTATCGAGATCATAGCATAGGTATATAGCATAGCATATAGGTCTGTGCTCTCTGAATGCCATCCCAGTTAAAATATATTCACAGATTCAAACTGGTGTAGGGTGGGATATGTGACACAATGAAGATTGAAGCTACTTTTCACCAATGAATGCAACAATCCCCAGACTGTTGTAACTATTGCATAACATGTAGCTCAACTCATTGTGGGCTTACTCTGTTGCCTTTCTGTTTCTGTCACTTTGAGAAAATAATAGAATGCAGTGGGTTTGAGGGAGGAGAATGCTAGTTTGTGTTGCTGCTGAGCTGAAATATGTGGGAGTGTTCTGTGTGATGTTGGCTGCAAGGAGCAAAGGCACTCTAGGAGCCTAGCGTGCTTGTTGGACTGGAATGTCTGGCTTTTTGTGCCAAACTGCGCTCTGTATGTTCCATTTCACAGTGAGCTGGAGAAGGTGTGGCCTGCCTCTCCCTAAACTGACCTAACATCAACCTCCAGAGCAATGCTAAAAATACCTGGGCAGAGCCCACATGGAAGGTTCAAATGCATCATCCAGTTATCACAGGGCGATACAGAGAGATACAGGATTTTATCGGGATCTGGAGAGCAGAGAGGGGGATTTTTATTCTTCCTCTTTTCCCAACAGCGCTTTAGAACACCCCTCTCCCCGTGGATCCTCGGGCACTCCCTCCTCCCCACTGCTTTACAGCTGGGAAAATGGGTCACTGAAAAGCCTTCAGGACTGAGGCGACATTTTTTTCTCTGTTCATCTCTGTTCTTTGTCTCCTTTATCACCAGAGAGCCTCAGCAGCTTCCCAGTCTCCTGTGTCGGTCTGATTTACTGGTTCTGCAGAGCAACATCAGGGCATCAAACTGGAGAGTCTCTGAAGCCCAGGACTAGACTAGATTAGACTAGACCCAGGACTGATTACTGGTTGTCAAAGTGGAGGTTTCCTTCTAAATATACTCATGCCATGCGCTCAGTCTATGACCTACATCACTAGAATCCGTATGATTCATTCAAGACTCAACAGCATGCAAGGCAATACTAATCGACAAAGGATATGAATTTACCGTGCATGGGCAACAGGATGATTATGAACCATCTCATTGGCTGTCACCTCTACACTTACAGTAGCTCTTTGTGTATCCGGTCTTATCAGTCCACATCTTCATTCTGTGGAGACATAATTCTGAACCACATTAACTGTCAGCAGGTGTGCCATCTGATCAGACAAAACTATGAGTTATGTTGTTTTCCAGAGCAGTGAATAGCACACCGAGGTTGGCTACAGCTACACAAACATTAATGTATATGTTTTAAATTGTGCATGCACTTGTAGTCATACGATATGAACAGTGTAGGCCAATGAAAAGCTTCTATAACATACAAAGTGAATATGATACTGAATTGAAAGTATGTTTAAAGAAGATGAATTGACAGGGACCTTCACACTGGACATGCAATGGTGACACCACCTCTGAGGACTGTTCTGCAGTGAACTTTTTACTCACAATTCTTAAGTAATCGATGGGGAATGTACAACCCTCCCTGGGCTGCCACACGCCCCCTGGTGGTACTTAACTAAGGGTGCTATGTGTGCCTCCAAAGAACTTTTGTTCATTTTGATGAAAGGTCAAAGGTAATGCAAAGAGGCCCTATTTCTGCAATAATAGGCACTTAACCCATATGAGAGGTCACTGAGGTCGTGAGAAGATCCGCCAGATTTAGGATCTAATGTATTTTCCCCTGATTAAGTAATGGTCCAGGTGGACATCAGATACAGTAAATTGGTGATTATTGGACTGGTAAACATAGGATAGTTCTTGTAGTATTATGTGGGTCATAATTTAGTCATATAAAATGTGTCCCCAATAATAAAGCTGGTTAATAGGCTACATTAAAACACGTCTAAAAGCAAATGAATGAGGATAAAGATGTGAAAACCAACTTGACATAGGCTACGTATAGAAGGACAGGGACCAAAAGGTAGAATAAAAATGAAATCCTATTCCAAGCTGTTTTTAATCGACAGCAGGCTAGATCCCACCCATCCAACTACCAAGCGAGCTGCAGAGTAAAATCTCCCACGCACCTAGTAGCCTAGGTCTCTCCACTGGATACGCTGACATCCCTTAAGAATAAGGTGTAGTTTGTTAAATTATGCCAGAAATCTAATTTGTCAGAGAAAAATAACTACATGTAAGCATCTGACCCAGCCTCTATCCCCGAGATGAAGCGCGCCTACAAATGACCACGGAGGGAGCTAAAAGCATATTTATGAAATACTAGCAAACAAAAAGGAAGTGATCTCAGCAGAGTCTTAATTTCCTGTTCTGAGAGATTTGTTCCTGTTAACAATTGCTAAGGACCTCAAACATTTTTTTGTGGATTTGTTTTTCCAACAAACTTGTCTCTTAACGGCAGACCCTAATGCAATTCTGCAAATCAAGAATTAAAGATGTAGACACCTAAGTGGAAATCACTTTGGTTGTGGACTGCCCAAGATTGGAATAAAAAACATCGGCAAGTAAGGTAAGAGAGGCTCCGAGAAATGAATTTCATGAGTCTACCCACCGGGGCGATTTTGTTGTCAGTCAAATTGCACTGTAGCTAGCTAGCAAGCACTGTGTCTGAAACTGACATTAGCTATAGCTAGCTGTTTAGCCATTTAATTTACCCTACTGTGTCCCGGTTAACCAGAGTTATAACAACTTTCTTACAGTCCAATAGACAGTTAACGAATGATACTTGTGGCACATAGTTCTTGCAGTCAGCTTTGTTTTTAAGTTTGGAATTTACTAGCTAAGTTATATTAGTTATAGGAAGGTAACTAGCACATCACAATTGGAAACGTTAACGTAGTTGCATATGATTTGCGGGTTTTATTAGGTTATGTGAAACATTAAAATTAGCGAATAGTTAAACTTATATGTAACTAGTAATTGTGTCATGGTCTGTTTAATTTAGTGGAGGACACTGTTGTTGATCCTTGTAAGTAACCACCTCTGCGGTTGCAGATTTAACGTGAACATGGAGTTCAATGTTCAGACTACGAAGCTTTATCTCCATTTAGTCCCAGATTCATCTGTGTTGTGCTAGACATTCGGCTTATGCACAGGCATTATTTCGTTTTTAGTAGACTAGACTCTCACACATTAATGTTTTTGTCAGTGTGTGTGGGAGGTGTGTTGCTTTTGGAGTTTTTTTCCCGCTTGGTCAAAGATGAGTCAGAGTATATTTTGCTTACATTTTAGCACGCAGTGTACTCGGTGCCTGCAAGAAACCATTCCACACAGCATATGATTTGAGAATGTGAAGTAAAAAAAGACAAAATATGCGTAGCCATCAGACAAAAGGGGACTTCACAAACGTGGCTGTTGTAGACAGCCTATTTTGACGCAGTTGCATGCACCGTGTTCTCGGCTTCAGAGATGTACTGCTTAGGGCTTACTAGTGAAAAATGTCCACGAAGTATCAGGTGTTCTCTTCATTTAGAACCCTCAATTCTGAGCGAGGAACGAAACTTCGAAATGATTCTGAATAAGTTGCATCCCTCCCTAATTTGCAACAATGTAACACACTGAGCAGTGATATCATAGCATTGCTCAAAATGTTACTGTGTTGCAAATTGACGTGTCACACAGCTAACTGGCCACACTTTCCAGTGGGTCCAGAACTTGGGGCTCTGTCCAGCCATGAGAATGCTAAAGGTTAGTTTATCTACAAATACTGCAGGTCCTCACTCGAACCAAGCAAGGCTGTGTGTTATATTGATATTCATGATCCACATGTATGTTATGTATGAAAGTGCTGTAAAAATCCACAAAAGCAAGACCATTAATTTGATTAATCATTAGATCCCTCTTCTCATACAACAATACAATTATATTGATTAGGTGTGATACTAGTTGGTTGAACAAAAAAAAACAAAACTATAGCCACGTACTGTAACTTGTAGCCCACTGAAGAGGAGCTCAATGACGGTCAGTTTTGTTATTGGCTGGTGTGAAGAACCATATCCAACCATGCGTCAGAGAAAGGCTTTTAACATCGTAACCAGCTAGCCCCAGCCAGAGCCCTAGAGAGAGATCTGGCTCTGGCCCCCAACATTTAAGGATACTCCTAATGATATGTGGCAGCCTGAGGAGTCTGTATCAAGTTAAGTGTAAGTCAGCTTAGTCTTCTCAGAAAAGTGAAACCAAAGGTTTAGTCAACAGGTTCACTAGATACTGCATAGGCTACTATGTTAGCGGTATTGAATTGATACTGTTTTAGGCCAGACTATAGACAGATACATGTGATTATAGACAATGGCTGGTGACGAGACGGAAAGTAGATGCTGGTTTCAGATGACCCCCATTGTCAGTTTGAGATGTTCTCAGAAGGAAGCTCTATGCGAGATTGTGGTTGTTTTCTGATGCTTTGTTGTGTGGCCTGCTTTAACCTGCATGCTTGTTTAGGCCTATCTCACCGTCTTTGCAGTCTGACACAAAGTCATTTCTGTTAAGACATGTAGACTGTGTCATTGATTGATCCTCCTTAAACATGGATTATTGGGCAAAAAGAGAGACATGTTGAATATACTACTGTGAGTTTGAAAAGGGCACAGACATTTGCAGAACATTAAAATGATCAGATTAGGCCTATTCATTATGGATCCTTGTGTGCACTGCTGTATGAGTTGTGTGTGTCCTATTTCTGTGTCACAAAGGATTACATGTTTTGTGGTTGTAAGACTTGATATGATGCACAGCATGCACTGTATAGCAGAGAGTGGAACAATCTCCCTGCAGAAAGTGCAATGCATTCCCCTGCCTTGACCCACCGTGCACTTCTGTGTGTGTGTGTGTGTGTGTGCCCATGCAGCTGGATGCCATGGACAGCTCGGTCACCCTGTGGCAGTTCCTGCTGCAGCTTCTCCTGGACCAGAGCCAGGAGCGGCTCATCTGCTGGACCAACCAGGAGGGCGAGTTCAAGCTGCTGCAGGCCGAGGAGGTAGCCAAGCTGTGGGGCGCGCGCAAGAACAAACCCAACATGAACTACGACAAGCTGAGCCGGGCCCTGCGCTATTACTACGAGAAGGTACTTTGCACTCTGCCAAACATGCAGTCTGTCAAGGTTGGATTGCTCATAGTAAGAATCAGAATCTGATTCACTAAGGATGGTATGTGAGTGTGTGTGTGTGTGTGTGTGTGTGTGTGTGTGTGTGTGTGTGTGTGTGTGTGTGTTTTTATAGTTAATATGGGTATAATAAAATGGGTATTATCAAATACCTTGCCTTTAAAGAGTATGCATATGATCAGTTTAAAGTATCATCTAAAATGTTTAAATATTACCTAGAAATAGCAAGAGCATGTGAAGAAATAACTCTTTGATGTAATGTGAAAAATGGTGTTACAAAGATACACTATAGTTAGCATGCTAGTCTGCTAGTGTTGGCTCACACTCGCTCAGAATACCACTTTGGACCTACAGTATATACAGATGCTGTATAAAATAGTGGAAATATGTTTGTATGTTGTCAAAGTCTTTCCACACATAAAAGTGGCACTCTGAAGGAAGCATGTTTTACCAGTTTACACATAATCAATGATCACACCCTTATGCATTATTAACAAAGGTGGAAAAATCCAGTTTCAGACAGTAAAAGTCCTACCACAACTAATCTGTGCCAACCGTTCATTTAAACCAGCTGATTCTAAGTAGCACAACTCTTTAGCTAGGTAGAGCAGCTAATTGATGAGATAATCTGCGCTAAGTGCACAGGTAGAACCAATACATGATTGGACTTTTACTCTCTGAAGCTGGAGTTTTCCACGTCTAATTATTAGTCTTTGCTGCAGGTTTGTAATGCATTTGTTTAGACATTTCAGGGCATTGCGTAGTGATATTTATGGCATATGTGTGGTGATCTTCACTATTACTTTAGTCACTCACATGAAGAAAAGTAGCTAAAGTTTATAAATTAATTAATCTTAATCAGCATTAAGTAGAAATTCCAACATGAGATTTCACTCACTCATCGGGTCCAATCCAAGGTGCTAAGAAATATTGATGATGATGATGATGATGGGTAATCCGTTGAGATGAGGAAAGCTAGTGGCAGGTCGTGGATGCAGTGGCACTGAACTGACTCACTCTTGGATAATGCTGCTGTATGGATCGCTGTCTCTTTGTTGATAGCTTAGAACTAAATGCCCCTTCACATGACCAAAAGCTAGGCTATAGGATGCTTAGTGTAGAACTACTGTAATCATAGAGTTTTTTTTTACTACTGCCTGCTTTGAAATCACATACCTGTATATTAAAGAAATCTAAGACGAGTTCAAGGTTTTTTCTTATTTTCTGATATGTTTTGGTTAGAGGCCATTTATTGCAAAAAGGTACACATTAGCATTGTGTATTTATATCATCAATCCCCATGCTTTATTGCAATAATATGCAAGGATTTACCTTTTTTTATGTTCATCCTTCAAGGCTGTTCTGTTTTATGGCCTCTTACAGTTCACTTTGGTTGTGTATGGTGAAGTGACAGTGAGGTAAACAATCAGCCACTTAAGCTGTTCACTGTGTAGATTTGGGCTCCAGCCTCCTGGAAACTGTGGAGGGTGGATTAACAGCGCAAACTCAAATGTGACATTCTGATTGCTGATGTTTAAGAACAGCAACAGGTGATCAGATGACACCCCCCTCCCTCTTGTACTTCTGAAGCTATGAGTTGTATGGCTGGAATGGTGTATGGCTAGGTGTATGGCCTGTTTCACTTTTAGATCGGTAAGACTACGAACACCTCTGTCCTCCTATGAGTGCACACGCGTAATAGGTGGCTAGAGGACTGTGAGAAGCAACTCGCTGAATTTGGCCAAACAAAGTGCACTGGATTCAAATGGTAGACCTTTAGCAAGTTAGCTAGCTTTTATTATTAACAACTGCTGCTGTCAGCATATGCAGGGCAGGTATTTTGGCTGCCTCTGTACTGTCAGCTCCCCATCACTCTTGCCGCGGGCCCAGTGTTTTTCTCCCCCTGTGCTGGTGGATTGTCCGTGTGTGGGAGGCTGGCGCTGGGCGGCGTAGGATCAGGGTGGAGTAGTGTCACCGTGGTTTCCTCTCTCCCCCTCACATTCCGCAGAGCTGCTGAAAGCTGCTGCATGACTGTAATTGCAGGTTGTTTGGCCGCGGCGGTAGCCTATGTTACGGGGTGGGATGTCTGAGGCGTCTGGGTGGAGGGCCACAAACAGAGGACGCGTTCTTTGTCCTTAGAGAGTTGCGGACGCGGCCTTTACTGCCCCTTTTACAATTGATGTGAATGGATTTTTATAGTTTGGTATGAATGCCTGTTCAAAATGCACTTTTATTTGAATTTATGTTATTGCTATTGTACTTTTGTAGTGGTCCGTTAGTAGTCAGTTAGTTGTCAGTTAGACCCTGAGGGCAGGTCTGTTGAAAGTTGTAGTTGCAAATTCTGCCTTTGAAAAATACATCCATGTCCAGTCAGGATTGGCGACCTGCAGAACAGTTCTACTTTGAAAAAATCCAGCCCCCTACATTTTGTTAATAGAGTTAGGTTACATCTCAAGTGAATAACGTCTGAATAGTTTCTTTTTCAAATGATTATCATTAAAACTATTTTTTTATTGTCAGCCACTTTTTGAGTTAGCGTAATCCATAAAAGATTGGGGCCAGCGGTTGATTTTGCAGTTGATCCAAATCACTGCAATTGTAATAGAGTTGCCAAATGCAGCTTCGGCTAAGCCCTTTTTTTTCACCCACATTAGAATATTTAGCAGGGGAGGTCTCCAGCTGTGGGAAGCTAGCGGGCTTCCATACCATCTGTTGACAACAAAGAAACATGGCCAAAAAAAGCTGTTATGCTCAGTATGTATCCGTGTTGTCCCGCCATACACAAATGCTCACTGCATTGTTGACATGTCCTCACACTAAAAGCTCTATGCCTCTATCATGCCAAAACCCCACTTGCCAGTCTGTGTGTGGTTTCTCTCAAAGAAATGCAGATCAAAGTTTTTATCACAGGACTCTATATATAAGTATGTTTCATGTTAGCGGATGTAGACAGTTAAGGGCCATCACTTGCCTACCCTTGACAGTTTTGCCATCCCGGCGGTTGTCAGTGTAATTGGAGGAGATGGGTCGATTTGAGAGCAGCAGCAAAACCAGCGCTTACTGTACCGCTGTATTTAGCTGATGTGTGAAGAGAGGCCAGAGAGACAAGGCATCTGGTAATGACGTTAACTGCGTTAGCTGTCCCACGTAATGATTGCTGCTAAATCGAGCTCTCCTCTCCTCTCTTCGCTTCCTTCCTCCCACCACTTGCCCCGCCTCCTCCCCTGCTTGCAGAACATCATCAAGAAAGTGAACGGGCAGAAGTTTGTGTACCGGTTCGTCTCCTACCCAGACATCCTGAAGGGGGAGCCGACGAGCCATGCCGAGGGGGCAGGGGAAGGGGGTTTGGGCGGGGCCTTGCCCGTGATGGACAGGAGCCCCGGCGGCCAGCTGAAGGAGAAGGAGAGCAAGAGCGGAGCGTTGGAGAGAGCCGGGGCAGTTGCAGCGGGGCAGGGCAAGCCCGCCGGCCGCAACGACTACATCCACTCGGGCCTGTACACCACCTTCACTCTGACCTCTCTGCAGTCCGGCACGCAGCTCTTCAAGTCCATCAAGATGGAGAACCCGGGCGAGAAGCTGGCCGAGAAGAGAGGCGCCCAAGAGGTCCAGGCGTATCAGCCGCAGCAGCAGTCCTCCTCGCCGTCCGTCATCCGGTTCGGCACCATCCCCACCAGCCGCTCGTCTGCCTTCACCGCCGCAGCCGATAGGCCCACGCAGACAGTGGTGCATTCCCTCCATGCCCCGTCATTGGTGGCCGGCAACGTGGACGTGACGGGCAGCCAGCTGGCTCTGCATCAGATGACCGGTTCGTTTGAGGACACCCCGGTGTTCAGCCTGGTGGAGCTCAACTCCCGCTCGCCCTCGCCCAACACGCTGCAGGACTCCACCCAGGAACTGGTGATTGACAGCGACATCGAGTCCATCTCCTCCCAGCCATCAGAGGTTCCGCTACAGGTAGGCTTAGCTGGGGCGTCTCCTCCCACATCCAGCACTGTAGCCCAAATGCTTTCTTGATCAGCCTTTGTATGGTGTCTTAACAAGTTTTTTTTTGGAAAAGTTTACACAAGCTATGATGCCTGCCCTGTGTCCTACTGTACGTGTCATTGTCAGGACACAGGCCCTTGAAGAAGCCAGCTACTTCTCAGTCTATAATCATTTAGATGAGGTTTATATATATCTCAGTTCAAGTTAAAAGTTTAACCCTTTAAGGAGTAGACAGTGTCAGCAAATGTGGAGGCACGTGTGTGCACAACTGACCCCCCCCCCCCCCCTCTCTTATTCCGCACAGAGCCACTCCATCTCCAGCGTGCTCTCGAGCACGGCACAGGGACGCGAGGTGCAGCTCTCTCCTGCCCGCAGCCAGAGCGGAAAGCTCCGGAAGCCCAAAGGCCTGGAGCTGATGCCCACGCTGGTGGTTACCAGCTCGGACCTGAGCCCCATGGGCCTGTCCAGCCCCTCGCTGCCCACCGCCTCGCTCACACCGGCTTTCCTGCAGGTGAGACCTGAGACACACAGACCTCTGTCCGTACTCAAACACAAAGCGACTCGAGTACCGTAATTTCCCGACTATTAGCCGCAGTTTATACATTGATTTTGCAAAATTTCTTCAGCTATGAGGTTAATACAGGGGGGCACTTAATATGGTGTTATTATGGTTTTGTTTCTTTTAACTGGCATAAAACACTGTCTTGCGGCTTATACAAAATGCGGCTTAGATGCGGGAAATTACTGTATGAATGCAATGCAATGGAAGGAGAAAGCTTACCGTCATTTGATAGATATGTCATTCTCTGTATGATATGTTCTCAATGTCACAGCCATTTCAGTTTAGGACAGCTTGATGAAAACAAAGGCAGCTGGACAGCTGAAGTAAATGAAAAAATGACACTGAATGGCCATAAGTCGGATCATTTTTCTATGAGCCAGCTGGTAGTTTGTAGGGGAACTCACTGAATTCAAGTCGTTAACTTCAGACTGTAACGTCAGATGTTTTTGCCCCTCAACCTTTCTGCATTTCGTTGTCTTTGTTCTTGTCTTGTACTCTGCACAGTGACAATAATCTAGTGCTTTTGACGTTCTGTCTAGCTCATCAGAATAGTTCTCTGACATTTACAGTGAGCAAATACAGCCACATGGTTTTGTTTTCACCGAGTGCAGTCCATAGACTGAACTTTATGTCAAGAGGAAGTGACGTGGCCGCGATGTGTTAGAGAGACTCTTCAGGTAGAAGATGACAGAAATGGCATCTCCAGTGCAGTAGGTGGCAGTGCTGCCGCACTTTCATGAGCTCAAGAAACAAGCAGACGGAGACCATGAGAAAGTCATTTTAGTGACAGGTTACAGTTAGCTCATGAAAATATGAGGAAGATGGAGAATGTTTTTTTTTTTTCTTTCGGTGGTATTATGATGTACTATTTATTTGACTGTTGTGATTTATAAGTCTCAGTAAGCTTAATAACAACAACACTATATTTGGAAAGATATTGTGTGGTACTGTGATGATATACAATGATTTCAATTGACTAAAAGGAGCAAAGCTGAACTAAACAACAAAAGAGCTAAAGACTGAATGGTGGACAGCCTTGATCCTGCCAGATGTTTGCTTAGGTGGAGTTGTGCGAGTTGTTGTGATGTGATTTGGCAGCAAGTCTCGTTATTGCATTATACCATTAGAGGCACACAATGGCCACATTTGACAGGAATAATCCAAGCACTCCAACACAGGATATGACCTCATCTGATTTTATCATGTGATGATGGAGGAATCCTACTGGTTTGGCCACCGACATGTTTTATTTACTTTCTTTTCCTCTTATTTACTTTTGTGTCTGAGTTAAGTTATTCAGCAGATTTACTTCCAGTGTTGTAAGCACATCCCAGTAATGTCTAATCACTATGTTACGGGGAACCAGTTTTGTCAGTGGTAATTTGAGTCTGTGGACCAGGGATGACTGCTCCCAGGTCAGTGAATGGGGGAACAATACATCAAAGTAACAGTGAGTTTTTTTTTTCTCCATCAGACTCCCACGCTGCTGCTGACGCCGAGTCCTCTGCTGTCCAACATCCACTTCTGGAGCACGCTCAGTCCAGTCGCCCCTCTCAGCCCCGCCCGCAGACAGGGCCACCACACACTGTTCCAGGTATGTCACGCACGCACGCACGCACGCACGCACGCACGCACGCACGCACGCACGCACGCACGCACACACGCACACACTCTCACACACACATATACGCAAGCG
Organism: Sardina pilchardus; assembly: GCF_963854185.1. Classification (NCBI taxonomy): domain Eukaryota; kingdom Metazoa; phylum Chordata; class Actinopteri; order Clupeiformes; family Clupeidae; genus Sardina; species Sardina pilchardus. The sequence goes on along the minus strand of NC_085002.1, from coordinate 22,077,316 downwards.
CACGTGTGCGCGCACACTCACACACACACACACACACACACATACGCAAGCGCACACGTGCGCGCACATTCACACACACACTCACACACACTCACACACACTCACACACACTCACACACACTCACATACACTCTCACACACTCTCACACACACTCACACACTCTCACACACTCTCACACACACACACACACACACACACACACACACACACACACACCACATACACACCAGAATTTTGTTGCAGATAGCAATAATCAAGTCACATATTTTCAACGCACATTGAAATCCTTCTCTCACCCAGAACTTTTTGCGTTACAGTTCCCCTCCGTGCTCAACACACAGTTCACCTTGCCAATACAACACAGCCTGGACGGCACCACCCCCGGACCGCTCTCGCCGGACCCCCCAAAGACATAAGGCCCCACTCCGCTCCGGGCCCCATCCGCGTCACCCACGCCATCTCTCACCGCCCAGGCCTCTACACTCTCCGGCTTTTTTCCCCCTCACGTCCAAATCTTGTCGCGGTCTAAAAAAAAAACAACAAAATCAGGCGTTTTGCTGTTGCTATTTGTCGTTTATTTGTTTGTTAAAGTAAGGCTCGATAGCAGAATGTTTCTACCGTTGGAGTACGATTGGTGAAGATGGGCTGGAGAGGACAAGGCTCTTTTCCCCCGTTTTCCGTTTCCCTGCTCTTTTGGTAAATGCTCGTCGCCATCGCCAAGCAGGCTCCGCCCCTCAGGAAAAAGCTCAGACGCACGAGCAGAAAGGGAGCCTGGCCAGTGGTGAAGCTGCTGCGTCACATGACCACGCACCAATCAGGCCTCTCACGTGGATGATGTAAGGATGGTCTTTTAAAACTTTTACTGGTGTATTGTTGAACTTCAAGTGCCCTTCATGGATGCGGCTGGGCTGAACTTCTTGAAATAAATATTCCTTTTTTTTTTTTTTTTTTAAACATGTTTTTTAACATGTGTCCTAAGTATGTGCTCTGTGATGACTCAGCCTGACCAACTTTCGATGCCTATTTTCTCACCCTGTTGACCTTTTCTAATAGGTTTTAGGAGAGTTCGCCTAAAGGTGGCCTCATAGTTGAAACCTTCTGACCTAATTGTGACCTTCTCTCGTCTGCACCTTTTCCCCCAAAAAATTTGCTTGGGCCACTCAGTGTCGTGACAGCAATCGAGAGAGATTAGCTGGCGTTAATGCCATCAGTGTCTCGCCCACAAATTTGCCTGTAGAAAATTGCATCTCCCACTGTTCAGCCAGGAGTTCACCGAATGGGCAACTTGGATAGATAATCCCCTGCAAAATGCTGTAATGAGCTATGAAGAGTCCTGGCAAGTCGAACCGCCCTCAGTGCTCAGCGTGCTTCTGTATCCCTCTAAGCCTCTATTAACGGTTTTCATTTTTGAAAAGTTAATGTGACTCGCAGAGGAAGGGAAAGTCTAGAACGATTTGCACTCCGAGGCAGTCGCAGCTGGGTATGACTTGGGACGGCCAAGACTGTTGACGGCACAGAATTGTATGAACGTACCGCATGCTAGTGCCACCCATTGCTTGGTAATCCCACTGAGGTATTTCTGTGTGCAGTGGCAGGTATCCAAGAAGGCCGACCATAGGCAGTAATGCATCTGTTACTGGTTTCTGACATGGTCGTTTCTAGACGCCCATTTGAGAGCACACCTTCTTGACATTTCCGAAGGAGAATAGGTGGGGTATATAAAAAAAACCCAAGAATAATTGATATCCACATAACATTACCAATTATGTAACCCACAAATTAAGAACAGATCAATTCTACAATGACAGCGAAGACACCTTGTTCACTGCACTGCCCTTGGCACCAAGCAAGTTTACCTGCTTTGACCAAATCCGGCCCTTTGCGTGGATGGGGAAAAAAAACAGGTTATTCAAACACTGCAACACAGTTGTGGCAGGGATACGGCACGGAGGAATAGCGTAATGTATAAACGATTCTGTTTTGTAACCTTAGCAGCTTAGTCTACACTAGACGTGTGGTCTGCATCCCTGTCATTGTTGCCACTACATCTCTCTGGCTCACAGCGGACATGAGCAGCTTTCGTCGCCCTTTGTCTTTAGTGGTTCATCAGTTGTAGACTAAAGGGATCACGAGGCTGCTTTCCTTCACTTTTGGCACTGCAGATTGTATTTACTATTTGTCTCAGAATTTGTCGCTTATGTGCACTTTCCTCTAAAGTGCAGTCCCCTACCTCTTTCCACAGGCTTTACCCTTGAGTCCAACTGAAGGAGAAAGCCCCGCTTTGAAGACAAACTACACCAGCACTTAAAAATCCACTCGAAACTGGAATTTGTATTTTAATTGTAGGCGCTTAATCTAATCTGTTTGGGAGACGTTTGACCTTGCGTGTATGTTTGTGTTCAAATCTATCCCCAAGTGACTTAACCCCCTCAAGCCCCTCTGTTCCCTCTTCCTTCACCGGCGTTAGGACACACAGCTTCTCACAAACAAGGCCACTAGTGTTTCATTTGTGAGCGGGAGTCAGTGGAGGTAGTTAGTTAATCAGTAATCTACAGTAGGTCCACAGTATCAGGCTGTATTAGAGTCGTCTCAAGGACATCAAGCTGTTTCGTTATGTTTTCCCCTCTCATAACACGGGAATGATTTGATTTCATTCACACTCCCTCGGAACCTCAGAAAGATATATCTCAGGTATTTTGATGCAGAGTCTTGTCCTGTAACAAGATCTAGAACATGTCAGGTATTATGATGCACGTCTTGTCCTGTGTTAAGATCTAGAACATAGCCGGGTTCAATCACCAGTTTTATAATAATTTCTACTTTCTTGGAGAAAACTGAGAGTCTAAAATGAAGTTTTTGTTTCTACTCATTTTAAGCCATACTCAATTGACCTCTGACTATAAGTCAGAAATCAAATCTAACTTACCCTACAGAGAATTATACTGCACAGCATTTGAACACAATGTTGGAATGAGAAGGCCATGCACATGGTGCCTTATTTTGCTGGATGGATGTATTTGCCAAATGAGATGAGCTTGTTGGCTGTGCACTCTCAGCTAGCACGGCCCTCATCAACAAGAGATGATTGCTAGGGACATGATGCAGTTGCTTTTCTGGAAACAAACTATTTTCCCCATTTCTGTCCATTCCTCGGTGTGCAGGATGTCATGCTGATCTCTACAGCCTATGAATGGCTAAAGCCATTTTCTTATACACAGGATTCCTGGTGTACCTCGTGTGGCCCTGCGTTTTGAATAGCAGACATTCTGTGCTTTACAGAATATGAGAAAATTATAACAATTATAGAACATTGTTCATTTTGAAAGAGAGAAAAAAAAAGTATGGGCATCAGCACTTACGTGCTGTGTTGGTTTTCTACTGTTAATAACATACTATAACTGCCCTCCTGTGCTTCTGTACTATTGTTTCCACGAGTCTATGAAGTCTTCACTTTTGTTTGGTTTTGTTTTGTTTTGTGAATGTCGCTGTGCCCTGTGTACCACTGGTGCAGGCGATGTGTGAGAGGCTCCCGTCAGCTTCTAACGCCTCCTGTGGGACTGGTTGTAATGTGTGTACTGCAAGCTCAGAACATAACAAACACGGTGCATAATGACTGTTTTTAGACCTTCTCATTCTGTGGATTTTTCTGTGTATACTTTTTTTGCCCTTCTTTTGTCCCCTTGTGGGTGTTGTACTATTGTTTTCCCTAGATGGATTGAAATTATAATCAACATTGTTTGGTTTGTTTTAGTGGATAGTTTTGTTTGTTTGTTTGTTTGTTTGTTTTCCTTGTCAATTCTGACCAGTCAGTGGACCTATCCTTTGTAACACTGAAGGTTTGAACGTAGCAGCCTAACTGAACCAAGCTAATCTGTTGTACAGTGATTTGATGCTAAAGTAGTGATGCTTGACAGTATTGGCACTTAAGGAGGTTTATTTGTCCAACTAAAAGGTGACCTAAAAATAATTATTTTTAACCCCAGGGGATATCCTCTGTCAAATATCACTTATGTATAGTCATAAACCACAGTGGTTTTAAAAGTAAGTCTTATTTCAAGGTGCAGTTTCATAGAGATAAAGATTGACTCTACTCTGGGAAAAGGAATGTTGTATAATTTTATCATTATTATTTGAGAAGATATCCACTTTTTATCCCACTTTGATAAAAAAAAAAAGTAAGTAAGTAAGTCTATGCACAAAGTACTTTATGCTGCACAGGTGGACTCCTAAAAAGATGAAATCCCAACAGACTTTTACAAATCAAGCTCATCAAATGTCTATTTTCTCTCATAATCTAGATTTCTATGCTAGTGGTAAAGTATAAGAGAGATATGCTATATTTTACTTACTATAGTTTTGATAAAATTCAAATGACTAACAGCCATCCAATTTTGCATTGTACTCCTCAAGACATGCTAGCATAAAGGTTGAAACAGAGACAAAACAGAAGTGGTCCATATAGGAGTAATAAATGGTTGCCTTTTCCTCTTGTGTATAAAAGAAAACAAAACATCCTTATGGTACTGATATATCCCATTGCTTTGAAAGTCATCAGCCCTCGCAAATGTATTTTGTCAAATAAAGAACAAATATTTTCCTGTTGTTTAACTCAAATGTTGAAATGCCAAATGTTTACAAGCTTAATGTTAATTGGAGTGTTCCTTGTACTGTAAATAGAGGTGGAGCGGTAAATCTGTTGAAATCAAACAGGAAATACATTAAATATGGTCTTTGTCAACTGCGGGTGTGTGGCTTTTTGCAGAACGTCCTGCTGGAAGGAGGGGATTGTAAGGGGTCATCATCTGAACTATTTGATGAAAAAGCCTAAATAAGATCATGCTTTTCTGATAACAAACATTCATTTAAGTTTGATCATTCAACATTAACGGTCATTGTAGGGATAATGATAGTATTCCTCCTGTGGGGGCAACCAGTGAAGCAGACTGATGCTGAGAGATTTAGACCATGGCTTCTGAGCTACAATGAATTCCTTTGTCAAGACTAAACGGCCTTTACTCATATTGTACCAAATCACTAGTCATGGGCAAGTTTGCAGATTCATTCTTGTTGCCTAAAATGTTGTGTAATCCTTCCTGTATATGCATTACACAGATGACTGGCAGAATTCACATGCCCAACACCACTTACTACAAATATGCAGATGACAGCCTTAGTAGGACTACTTACAGACAACTGCTCACCAACAGTCCACAGGTTTTGCACTGTGGTGCTCTGATAACTACCTCCAACTTAATATTGACAACTGATCATTCATGCATCAAAATCACATTTTCAAATATCTTGGTCTCACCATTGACAAAAATCTTAACTTCAATGAGCACGTCACCATCACACAGCAACGTGCGCCAAACTAAGATCACTGTATGTTGCCCCCCATCTCCTTCTGCTACTCTACAAAAGCATCATCCAACCCCTTCCACTCTACTGCTCTCCCTGTTTCTTCACCATACCAAATGTCACCAGCAAGAACAAACTCATTAAAATCTCAGCATCCAAGATTTCAGCTTCCCACCCTCAGCCTCACTGATGCAAATGACACAGCCACCACACACCTTGCCCGCAGAATAGTAAGCAGCCCTGACCATCCCCTGAACTGATTCTTCACCCTACAAAAAACAATTTTTTCAACCGTGTCCTCAGTTTACAGGTACTTGATTTTTAAATCTGATTACATAATCTAGTTTACATGTTTACTTTAATTTCACAACATCGCCCATATTATAGTTTATTAAGGGAGTTGGGAAGAAAAAACATCCTCCTTGATTTGCTTTTATCCATTCAATTTGTCCATGCACAGTAATTCATTCAACTATCACAAGTTATCTCCTGCTCTCACAGCATGTTCACAGTTCATGGTCAGATCCATTCACTGTTGTCCTCATACCCATACGTCTGAGAGTGTTACCAGGTTTAGAGGACGACAACAATGATTTACAGCCATGGATGTTTAAAGTCTAACTGAGTGAAGACATCCGGGATATCAAAGGATATCAAATCATAGAACAGCAACCTAGTCCCACGGGAAGGGTATACTACTAAACAAAATATGGTACTTTCAGCCTCGAGCCTGAGATGTGCATTGTCACATTCATCAAGCTGGGTCAAAAGATCCTGGCAACTGCCTTGTCATTTTGATTTTTTTTTTTTTTTTTTAAATCAAGGAAAACCTCACCAGGATTGTTCACCTCGGTCAAATCTGAACACACTTCAGGCTTTATGTTCAACATACCACTAATCTCCCTTCACAGTATTACCCACAGGGAGAAAGAGGCATGCTTTTTCACATTTCAGAAACCCTTCTGCCTTCTCAACCAGGATAAATGTCCATCCAGAAATGAGTCATTCCAATGGTTGTTTACTAGGCACTGCCCTGCTAGACACAATGAACAGACATAATAACGTACTCTCATAGCATTGGGGAGTGGAAATGTCAGCTATGTTCATGCTATGTCATAATTCTTCTTTCAGGAAATACCTGCTCTTAGCCTCAAACAATCCACAATCTGAAAAAAAAAACAGTAGGCTCCAGGAGGCAATTTGGTGAGTTGAATTGTTGTTATTTCTACAAAAATAAATGTTTTCATTAATGCATACAGTATGTAACAGTTTAATCAATAGTTTCTATGTAAAATCTGGTAATTATGTACATATTTAGTCTTTGATCGGTGTGCAGTTTTGATTTTGTCGTGAGATGAATTTCATGTCCTGTGAGTGACACAGCAGAACGAGCCCTGTCGTCAGCAGCTTGCCATGTTTCTCTAGTTCCCTTCTTTTCATCATCATCCCTCCCTGGCCTCTCCTTGTGCCACAATAACTCTGATGCCACGCCTCCGTCTCAGTGGCTCACACCATTCACGTCTGCATTGTCTGCCTTTGTCTTCTTCTCCACGTCACCTATGAAAAACACACACATTGAGCCAGGGATTATCTTAAAAGAGGCTCTAAATGTGTCTCTTGAAATCTAAACACACGCCTAAAATTATATCATGGTTACCTTTAGACATTCACAGAACAAAATGGCAAAAGACAGATGGAGACAATTCACTGGCCTTCTGTCCGTTCAAGCATTCAAAGCATTGAAAATGAAGGCAGGCATCTTCACACAAAGACATATAGCTATAGATTTATAATTTACAGAATATACCGTAATTTCTAATTTACAACCAGTTTCTCTAATGAATTTTACTAATGTATTTATTTTTTTATCTATTTCCAATCAAGTATTCCAAACTAACTAAATCTGTGGCTGCTTCCAGACTGTAAATACATTTATTTTGGTGCGGTTACCGGTCCTCTGTCTGGCCCTGTTTCCATCCTACACTGAGCTCACTCATGCTCCAATATGTCTCTGCGCTCACATCAGACATCCATTTAGCTTTGAAGCCCTGTCAAGCCTTTCCTTTGATATTATCTTATTGTGACACCTAAAGTGGATGTCCTAGAGTTTGGTGAGTTACCTGTGGACTGGGCGATGTAAAACCGCCGGCAGTACAGAAGCAAGAGGTATGAGCTAAGGCCCAGGACGCTGAAGATGACTCCACACACCATGAAGCTGTAGCTTCCCTGACTGTGCATCATCTGCAGAGGGAAGAGGACAGAAATCAGTTGTGTATTTTTTGATAGCATTGATAGCAGTGAGGCGATGACTACAGTCACTGTCTGACTGTGGCATAGGTTTTCTACACTGTGTACAGAAGAACTCAGTAGTTACTTACACATCCCACGAGCAGCTGGAGAAACATCTCACCCATGCTCGCACTGGTAACTAGCAAAGTGGTGGCACAACCTTTACAGAAGAACAACACAAATAAGAGACCTTTCTCAATTGCTCCTCTAGTATAATATTACAATAATCCACCAAATGCTGAGGGATCCTGACTTATGATTGAACCACACATCAATGAGTGATAAGTGGAAAATATATTTGTGCTAGTGTCTTATTGTCATACCCTGTGGAATTAACGGACTTGGTAGGCAAACATGCAGCTACTGCTTGGACAGATATGTGTACAAGTCCAGCAGCCATCTCTAACGGAGTTCTTAAAATCACAACGGTCATGTTTGAGATGGCGACACACTCTGAGGCTATACCTCTGTAGTTGAGAGTGTCAACACTTTCCGAGGCTAATACCACTGTAGCTGAGAATGTGAACACTTTCCAAGACTACACCTGTGTAGTTAACTCCGCCAAGGATTAAGGTTATGTTTTCATCAGGGTTTGTTTGTTTGTTCACAAGATAACTCAAAAAGTTATGGATGGATTTCGATGAAATATTCAGGGAAGGTCTGAAATGACCCAAGGAAGAAATTATTACATTTTGGGAGTGATCCGCATCACTGTCTAGATCCAGGAGGCAGATATGTTTTCGCTTGCCGGAGGTTTGCGCTGTCTGAGTGCTTTTCTAGTTGAGAATGTCAACACATGAGAATGCCCAAGGCTGTACCTCTGTAGTTGAGCATGTCCTCAGTGAAAGCCAGCATGCTGGGATACACAGCGCTGATGGAAAGGCCCAGCACCAGGGTGCCTATGAACAGGAACGCCGGACTGGTGTACAACATGAGCAGCATGAACAAGGTGCACATCACTCCTATCTGCAGGGAAGACACCATGGAGAGAGGGAGCAAGAGAGAGCAGAAAGATGGAGAGAAAGAGAGAGAGAGAAAAAGGGGAAAAAAGATGAGGAGGATGAAAAACGTGTTGTCATAACAATAGAAGCCCATGCATCTTTCAGACACCCTTAGAGAGGGAGAGGCACCTCTGGAATGTGAGAGGACAGCGTGTGTGTGTTGCATGACGTCACTGATGACAGTGACAGCGCCTGAAGTCACACTCCACAGCATGCTTTTAAAATGGTGTGTCAGTGGCAGTGCTGGACAATGCTGTTGCGCCCGCTCAGGTGATGTGCTACCATGTGCCAGCTGCCAACTGAGCGTGACACCATGGCACAATGGTGCCCATTAAGACTCAAGACACACCTACATCAAACATACAGTACACTGAGCTACCATATAATGCAACAGGATGGGGATGTTTGTTTTTAACGATTTACCAGTACACACAAAGTTAATATGCAAGTGGGTCCTTTTTTTGTTTGTAGAAGTTGGGTGTTCTTAGAGGTGTATGTGCACTAACTAAGCAGTCAGTTTGTGTACACTGAGGATTTACCTGGTGGACAGTGAGTTGGCGACTGGCCGCAAAGCGATATGACAGGGGAATGGCTGCCAGTCGGCCAGCTGTGATGGCTGCCCAAAATACACTGGTCAGATAACCAGCTGTTTTATGGGACATAGACAAGGGCTCAGCCACAGCATACGAGTACACAAACCCCTCGTAGGCACCCTAATGAAAACGTAATCAATGTTGATTAATTTGTTAATTGACAATAATACAAATACATTAAATAGAAATGCAACATTTTTAAATGTCTTAATGTCTTCAACACATGTCTGAAACATATTGAAGGTGTTTGTAGCTTTATTTGATGAAGCTACGTGAGTTAAACAACCTTAGCTACAGGAAGTTTTCCTCTTGCTGTGTACAATGAAAACATATAACAGGATATGTGTATGTAAATGAGAAATGTATTTCCTAGAGGGGGAGCACCAACACTAGCTGTAGATTAGCATACAGTGAGACTAAGATTATTAGGAACGGGTTTATTAACAGCAAATCACATTAGTTACTGTAGATTGAGGGTTTTGAACACTAAGCTGTTCTCAACTCCTCCTTTGATGATCACATTTTTTCTTCACAGAAGTCAGCAGATGAGCACACCGACTCACATTTACTTCATCCACACTGTCATGAATGATCTTCAAATGCAAATGATTTAGATATAAATTCAGCAAATGAGAGAAGATTAAAATAGGACCTTTACCAATTTGCACTGGACCCTTCACTCTTGATCAAATGTCTGTGACAATTAGGTGAGGTACTAACCAACATGGGTGAATGTCTGTAACGCAGGGTTATTGCTATTCAACTATTACGGCCTTTTCTACAAATAGCTTATCTTATCTGTATCTTATCCTATCTGTAAAATGTGATCCAACAGTAAGACGCCTACTCATAAATGTCTGTGATATGCAATAGGGTGAGGTAACCCACATGGGTGAATGTCTATAACATCGGGTTATTGCTATTCAGCAATTACAGCCTTTTTGACAAATAAATCTTATCTGTATCTTATCTTATCTTATCTTATCTGTAAAATGTGATCAACAGTAGGACATCTACTCATAAAGGTTTCAGCAGTTTGTCACACAAAAACAATCCGATACTAAAGCGTCTTATTAGTGATATGCTTGCCGTCTCTTACCACAATGCCATCTGAAAAGAACAGCACCATCCCTGCCAGGACATGGATGGCAACAAACCCCAGTGGCTGTCCAGTTAGGTCACCATAACGACAACAGCTAAACAGGCTCAAGTTATCTGCATTAGAAATTCCATGATTACATTATTGAACTTGTTTGCAGGCATTTTGTCTCAAATATACAAGGATACCATTCATGAAATGTATTCACTCACTCAACACAGACACACAGACAGACACACAGACACACACATCCACCCTCAACTCTCAACCCTCTAAACAACAATAAATCTGCATTGACCTGACATTTGTATGAATGTCAAAGTAGATTATAACATGTGACACTTGGCCAAAGCCAAACTCCCAAAAGCAGACAATGGTTCAAAAGAAGTCCAATTTTATGGTTACAGCTAATCATTAATGTTGTGATTTCGGACTTTTGCCAGCCCTATTTTACAGTGACCGGGTCACGCTAATCCTTATGTTTTCAGCGCAACGAGATAACGAGTGGGTTGAGCCATTACCTATGCTGCTTTGGGATGGGGTGGTCGTCGAGGCAGAAGAGCCCTGGGCCCTCATGGCCAACGTGTCTCCCTCCAGCAGACGAGTTCTGGCGCCGGAACCGCAGCCTATCAGTCTCTCTCTGTACATGAGCACAAACACGGCTATCGGAACAGGCAGCTGAGGAGAGAGGCAAAAGGAGGGAGTGGGAGCGATCAGCTTTGTAACGAACTAGGCTAAAGATAAGCGTGTATTCTTTGGAATCCAAAGCATGGATGTTTGTGGTTTGTTCAAGCATCTAGGATTCTATGATTTTAGGAACAGAAAAAAAATATTTTTTGCTTCCAAACAGAGCATGATAAAGCACAAACTGCACAGATGATAGGCTTGAGAGTGATATGACACCATAGTGGAATGAGATGTTTACTTTGGTGTTTGGTGGGATGTGCACACACAACTAACTGCTTTAGTGTTAGACATAAGAGGTACTAGCTCTCACATGTGGATATCAAATACATAGCTGCCTATGCAAGCATTATAAAACAAGACAAGGAGACAGTATGGTTTACAAGGAATACGACTAGCAAAGCCTTGTTTGACTATGCAAACCTCAACAGAATAATCATCCTTATCACCAGCAATGCTTCACAGCTGCTTTGTGGCGTCAAGTCTACAAGGAATTGCTGAACTGTCCTGTTATTCAAATGATGCTACTGCCAAGGCAGGAGTGCTACAACTGATCATATGACTCTGAGTCAAATAATAATAAACATCCATTTCGGAATCTGACCAAATGCTCTCTGAACTCAAACTATGTCCTTATCTTATGTAAAAAGTTAGAGATCCAATGAGAAAGTTAAAACTATAGGTTTTTTGTAAGTTTTACATTTGATCAAGACCTCAACCTAAGAGGACCATCTCAACAACAAAAAAAGATATATATGGCTCCAGGTAGCACTCCAACTCAACTTTTCCACTTGTCCTTATCTTACTGAGGAACACCTGTCCAAATGCACGGGACTCACATTGATCAGAGCCATTATCCAGAAAGCGTAGGAGACGTTTGTGACGGCCTCCCCCTCGGTGTGGAACGGGAACTGGGACATGTTCTGAGTGCGGATTCCGCTCAGTGTGTTTCTGATGTGGCGCATCGTGTTGTTGGTGTGGGCTGTGCCATTGGACAGCACACACGGCGTCTCAGACAGGAACGGGTCAGCAATCAGAGGACTCAACAATGCCCCCAGTCCAACAAAGAAGTGGAGTGCCTGCAGGAAGATCACAAAGAACAAAATCACAATTGCTTTATTGACCAGCTCTTTATCAAGCTGGCTGATACTGTATGTTATGATACAAAATTACAGTTCATCTTTTGACGAAACAAATACTAAGACTGTCCTTGGGTACTGTATGTTATCAGCAACTGCACTGACAACGCTTTCTAGTTGGATGAACCACTTTTGAAAGGAACTAGTGGATTCCCAAGATGGCTAAGTCACTTATAAGCAAAACAACATCACATCACTGAAACAGTCTTTATTTTTTGCTCAGCAAGCTTTGTAAAATCTCATAATTACCGTACCCAAGGGTTTTAACACTTTAAAGCTAGTCTCCAATCATGGGAAAATAGACACAAAGGACAGAAGAGACAAGACGAGGACCTGCTGTGCTGACCTGAAGGAAAACGGTGGAGTCTTTCTGGTAAAGTTTAACCAGCTGAAAGTTGGCTATGGTGTCGATGATCCCCATGGCCAGTCCAGCCACTGCCATGGCGACGGCCAGTGCCAGCACCCTGTGACAGAGGGGAATCATGGCGAAGACTACCGAGATGAGCAGGGTGCACACAGCCAGCGCTGACAACGAGCATCTCAGTCTGCAAACCAAGAATAAAGGAGCATAAAGAGGGGTCCAATCTTCCAAAGACAAAATGGGTTTACAACTAAACATGCTACCACTGGTATCACTCAAATATCATAAAGGTAATGAAGATCTGCTATGAAATTAATGCTGAATACTTGATCTCACAAGAGATAGCAGATAACTCTTGAATAATTTCTTGAATTTCCCCTTGGTTGGGGATCAATAAAGTATCTATCTATCTATCTATCTATCTATCTATCTGAAGAGTTGGTAGTAGTTGGTCTGTCATTGTCTGGATCTGTACTCTGCACAATGGCAAATAATTAAAGGTGAATCTAATCTAATCACATCAAACATCAACATTTTTGCTGAGTGGTCTTGTGACATGCTTTCTTGTGTGTTTCACCAAGAATTCAGTTCAATCCTAAAGCATTCCACATCAGACAGTTTAGTCCAGGAGTACTCGGACATACCATTTCAGTGACTCTCTGTGTGACATTAGATGACTTTAGATGTATACATACACATTTATACATCAGCAGACACAAGTAAGATTGCCTATCATGAAACATAGATATGAGACAACCAGCTGTTTCTAGTATAAGTCCTACAGATTTCCTTAGAAAATTCATCACGAGATATCAGGTTAGCCCCAAAATAACCTCCTGCTCTACTTTTGTGAATGTCCTTGTTGAGACCTCTGGTATGAACTACTTTAGTCTTTATCAGAGGGGATGTTGATTTGAGTCCCAAGTAAGCAGGTAGAGCAAACAGAAAACGACCCATTTGGAAAAGAAATTCGAAATATCAGTATGTCTACAGATAACAATAGGTTGGAAAAGGACACAGTGACAGAGAGATACAGAGTTTACTTTCAGTCATGGGCACAAAATATTTAACTGTCAACGTTCTTCAATAAGAGGTGGACAAAATCTCACAAGCCGAGAAAAGGATACAGCCTAAGCATAGGCCTATCAGTATAGCCATATAGCCATATAGCCATATCAGTTTTTTTTCAATAATAAGACAGTAAGATCAAGTACTGTACAGTATTTGAGCAACCATAACAAAGAAAATCAGAGGAGCTGATCTTGATCAGGAAAGTTTCCTACTATTACGTTATACTGTAGCTCTGGGCTCTGCAAAATATCTGTGCAATTTGACAGCAATTTGAATGGCACAGAATTGAACTGAATTTGTTGGAGTACACTATCTTTAAGATTATCAATGGATAAAATTAGTCTGGTATTCCAGATAAAAGTAATTAGACTCCAGTCATGCTAAGTCTGAGATATGAATTCCCCTCTCTGGCAAAAAAAAAATAACATCTTCTGTCTGAGAAGCCTCCAGGCAGACAGGCTGTCACTGATTGGAGAGCTTGTGTCTATTTATCAATAGGCTCTTAATGAGCACATGACCTCCTGATAAGTGAACCAACACATTTGGATTCTAGCGGTAGCCTAAACACGAGTGCTAAATAAATGAAAAGAGCTTCAATGGGACAAATGGGCACGATGTCACTATATATTTTTTTATCCAAGAGGGCAAGAACTGTGAAGAGATGAAGTTGTAGGCCTACACGTGCTTTCAAGTCCCGACATAATATCTAGACAATGCCTATAGTCCTCAGTGACCCTACTGACGATTCAGCTGAAGTTTCAGGGAGAGTTTAGGGTATATACTTCCATTGTCACCTGAAACATAAGCAGCCTATCTGCCGAAAACTGACAGTCAGCTAAAGCCAATTACCATCATGGCGCTTGCGCATCCAGCGATATCTCTCCTTAAACCAGTAAGAAAAGTTTGAGATGATGATGTTCGTGTTGTCACACAGCTGTACTCACGATTTATTGAAGAAGCCACCAATTGAGCTGCCAACAAAGAGGAATAACTGCTGCGTAAAGAAGACCCAGGTAATCTCCTGCAGGCTTGAATGCGTTTGACAGCGCAGGTCCAGGATGGTCGGACCTAGAAATGCCACGCATAACCCAAAACTGAAGAACGCACTCCAGTAAGTTAGCGTATATTGCCAGTTGCTTTTGAACAGACTCCATACCCGTGAGTCCATGAACTGCATTGTTGTAAAACTTTTTTTTTAAAAGTTCGAACGCGTCTCCAGTCATTCGATTTTCATGGTGAATAGTGTTTTGGCGGTGAGGCTGGGTAGTACGCGTTTACACCGACTCAGACTTGCCTCGAGATCGAAGTCTGAAGTTTCTATAGGCTACTCCAGAGATGTGCTACTATTGGCAGTTTAAGTGATGGGTGAATGGGCCCTCCCATTCCCTTTCCTTGGTGACGTTTGTTTTCTATTTATTTGTATCAACTAGAATATTCAGTGCAATCAGCAGACATGTATCCAAAACCACGAAACATCTGATTGGCTACTTTAACAAGTTAATATAGACTAAAGAGAGCCAATCCACTAGGTTGAGGAGACCAAGTTGCCCAACATCGAGCTATATAAATATAGACTATACAAATATTGCTGTTAGTTGTTGGTATCATGTAGCCAAGTCAATATGCATTCCAGGTTTTATTTCATTCGTTTGAAGTAGCTTACACATAGTACACAGTATATTTTGAAAGATAGATTTTGCTCTCAGTATTCAAGGGAATACACTTGGAGTCACTCTCAATATTCAGTGCCACTTGAAATGTGAAATGTATATGATTATTTTTATAATAATTTTCAAAATATTCCAACACCCACACTTGATTTGTTACGTAAACATGGCAAATATAGTGAACTCAAACAACAACAACAACAACAACAACAACAACAACAATAACATATGTTGCATTTTCTAAGGAAATATGTAAGACTATACTAGAAACAGCTGGCTGTTTTATATTTATGACGCAATGCATGGTTGCCAACCTCTACTTGTGTATGCCATCTAATATCACACAGAGAGTCGCATGGTATTCACAGTACTGGACTAAACTGTCTGATATGGAATGCTTTATGATTGAACTGGACTCTCTGAATCAGGGTGGGGGGGTGGTTCCAAGTACATGTTTTAGTGACAAAC
The DNA here is from genome assembly GCF_963854185.1 of Sardina pilchardus. Classification (NCBI taxonomy): domain Eukaryota; kingdom Metazoa; phylum Chordata; class Actinopteri; order Clupeiformes; family Clupeidae; genus Sardina; species Sardina pilchardus. The sequence continues at coordinate 22,061,585 of NC_085002.1, read as the reverse complement.
TTGGGTAAGTTAACTCGGAGTAAGTGGTAAACCTCCTAATAGAAGAGCTGTATGAAAACAATGCCATAGGGCTCTTGTTGTAGGAGGTTTACTGCTTACTACTTACCCAGGTTTATTACTAAACCATGTACTTGGAATACCCCCCAGATTTCGGTCTTGACTCTGATTTGGCCAGTGCATAGTGTGGATCTTTTGTTGTTGTTGTTTGCTTGCTTGTTTGTTTTGTTTTATTTGCCTGGCAACTCCTTATGTTATTTTAAGTCCTATCATCAAGTCAATTTAATTCTGCAACTGACAGCATGATGATACATTCATGATTTTTTGATCGGCGTCATGATTCATTATCCTCTTGATTATGGGGTCATCCAGGTCCTGAAAAGGAAAGGTAGACCCAGATTTTTACATTCATATTACCTTGATCCCCTGGGAGAAGGTACTTTTAGTTCAATATAGTCCAATAGACCAATAGTATAGATAACTTTGTCCACAAAATAGACTTGCTGAAAGCTTTGGACTCGGTCAAAATGCTCTGTAGAAATGTTAAACCTAAGCCTGATTCTGCAAGGGAGAGTGGGTGAAATATTTCTAAGCAATTATGAGACACTGATGAGTTAACATTTGACTGAAGTATTTGGTGCTGTTAGAGGAGCCATAGGCTATACTGAAGGGGTTCAACTTCACGTTGTAAGTGAGTTTCTGTTAAGTCAACTACTTTTGTTAAATAAAGTATGAAAATATATCATTTTTGGTTTGTATTATAATGTCTGCATTATAAATTGAGGTTTAAATGCATATTTAAGGTCAATTTGATTGTTTGCAACAACCAAACAACAATATTAACAATAACTAGATGTACCGCAAAGCGATACACAATATGACCGCCGCTCAGTCCTGCACATTCTCTCCGCAAATATCAATCACACTTGTGTTTCCATCGCCTACTCCATCCCTACTGCAACTTTTATGTATGTAACTGAGTGTGTGCATGTGTGCGCTTGCTTTTGTGTATGAGTGCTTCTCTGTCTAGTGTGAGTGTGTGTCTGCTTGTGTGTGTGTTTAATGTGTCTCTGAGTATATGTTCACTGTGTTCTCTGCCGTCACTGTCACTCCAATATCAGATAACACACACACACACACACACACACTCACATGCGCGCGTGTGCACACACACACAAACACACATACACAGGCACACACTCACACACGCACACACACACACACTCGCACACACACACACACACACACACACACGCACACACACACACACACACACACACACACACACACACACACACACACACACACACACAACACACACACACAGGCACACCCAGAGAGAGAGAGAGAGAAAGAGAGAACACACACAGAATACACACAGATAACACAGACATAGAGAGAGAGAGAGAGAGAGAGAGAGAGAGAGAGAGAGAAAGAAAGAGAACACACACAGAACATGCACATACACACATATACACACATGCAAACACACAGATGGGCACACAGAAACGCACCCACACACACAGGCTATAGTATATCACACACACACACACACACTCACTTCTCAGCTCCGGTGGTCTCACAAAATGTACTCAAAGATGTGTGTGTGCGTGTGTGTGTGTGTGTGTGTGTGTGTGTGTGTGTGTGTGTGTGTGTGTGTGTGTGTGTGTGTGTGTGTGTGTGTAGGTGTGTGTGTGTGTGTGTAAGGGTGTATGTGTGCATGCGTGTGGGCGTGTTTGTGCATGTGTTTGTATAATGTTTTATGTACATGTGTGTATGTAGTGGTGCGTGTGTGTGTAGGTATGCGTGTGTGTGTGTGTATTTATGTGTGTGTGTGTGTGTGTGTGTGCGTGTGTGTGTGTGTGTGTGTGTGTTCCTGCATGTTTGTTGCACCCAGAGCAACCATTCTCTTTTAAAACATATTTGGAAACTAGTTGATTAAAGGTTTCTAATGGTGTCACTTATATGTTTCTAGGACAAAAACTAGCAGAGATTGAGATGTTTGGAACAGTTTTTGAAATCCCCAGGGGGGGATTTAGACTCCAGATAATACCACCATCTACTGGCCGATGGGTATACAGTCCTGAATGTACACATAAATCCATTTATTTTATAGCCCCCCATGGATGAAATTCCACAAAACTTGGCATACTCCCAGAGGGTGTCAGGTTAATCATACACATGAAATTTGGTGCAGTTCATAACATCTCATCTGAAGATAGGGGCAATTAAAGCAATATTACATTGCATTTTCAATTTTTACGATGGGGGGGCAAATCACAAATGACTGGTTATAAGCTAAGTTGATGCAAGCTCTAGAGAACAACATACCATAAACATTTTGTCATCCTCGGTGCCACGGTTCAGGTAGTTATGTAGGAAAAACTGTCATTTTTGGGCTTCGGGCGGGGGCAGCGCGGGGGTGGAGTAACCCCCGGGGACGAAACGAAAATTTTCCATAGAACTCTACTGGGGCTACATGCCCACCAAGTTTCATGCGCTCCGGTGTTACGGTGTCCCGGGAATCGTTGACGAAAAATGACGGGAAAAAAGAAAAAAAAAAAAAAAAAAAAAAAAAAAAAAAACTTTGACAACAACTATATGACCGCTTCGCTAGCTACGCTAGCGGCGGTCATAATAAGTAGTGCACAGCATGAAATGACCGAGACACAAGTTGTGTAGTAACCTTGCATACTAAAGAGAAAAAAACAGGAGATGTAATAGACTTTCTTTTATTTAATTATTTGTTATTCAATCACTTTGGGCTTTTCAGCAGTCACAATACATTCATCTTCAGTATCATCATGTAGACAAACCACACAAAATATTAAACATCACATTTCTATACAAAAAAGTCTAAGCGTAGGCCAATTATATATATATTAGACATCATCTAGTGTCATTTAATACAGTCTTCTCTTTTGTCTGGCAAAAAGTTCACTGAGAATAAAGATAACATCTGTTAAAATACATATATATTACTTTTCTTTTTCTGAGAAAGTATTTAAAATATCTTCATTTACCACAAGAAAACACAAACAGTAGTATCTCTGTGCCAGTGACGCTAAAATATAGTTGAAGTATAGAATATATATAAATAGATTTAAGAAAACCTCTCTGTCTCGCTCTCACTCTCTCTGACAATTACGCTTTGCCCCCTACAGGGCATATGCAGTCAGTACATGTATCACTTAGTCTCACTTAAATTCTTGAATATACTGTGAGATGATTTCTGTTTGGGTCAGTTACTAAACATTATGGCATATTTAGGAACTCTGGGACAACAGCTAGAAGGAGGATGTGACTGAGGAATAGGCCCACATGCTTGTCCCATAGTCCCTGCAATGTGCAAGTTAAGTCAGGAAGCTACTGAAATCCTCACCTTGGGCATGTGCAAGTGCCCTTGTCAGTTCAGAAGGGATTGCTCACTATCATTTTGTGGTTCGGAAAAATAAACTCTAAACTAAATATTTGGAGTGCAATGTGAAAGATATAACAAATCTCCACCTTTAAATGATATTAGAAGTTTGGAAATACTGCTTCGTTGGCATAGGCAAATAATACTTTCACAAACAGAAGTTGACAAAATATACCCCACATTATGAGCTCATATGAAAATATGGAAATAGAATCATGCTTCTTTAAATCATTGCACTCAGATACTGGCGATATCCACCAAGAGGCTGAGCACAAATATACAGAAAAGCCATTAATGTTTACTGAACTATCCATCGAAAATCTAACACTTATGACTTTGCCAGTGTCATCATCAGGGTACAGGAAAGAGGAAAGAAGAGTGTGAGTGTAGCCAGAGTCCTAAGTAAAGGAATGACCTTGTATACCATTAGGTGGAAAACCAGGTTTGAAGGATCCAAGGCAAAACAATAACAATAACAAAAAAAAACATTTGTCATTATAAGTGCGCAACCTCATCAGTGATTTTTTCCAACCTATACTATCCTGAGGTGTTGTAGAAAATCTTTTGCTTTTTTTCCAAATTTTCCGACACCTCTTTTTTACCCCTTATCTTGGAAAGAGAATAGAGTGCTGTAAGATCATTTCCTTCCCAGCAACCTCTTTATGTATCTGCTGAAGTCCAACAGGATCTCGATTTCTTCAAGATGCCTCCCAGGTATTAGAATATGCTTTGCCTGCGATTCTTGCCTCGTCCTGAGGGTAAACAACATCAAGTACACATAGGTAGACTGTTAAAATTATCTGTAGCCATTTGATGACAACCCCCAATTCATTGTGTTGACGTATGACCTGTAACTTAACATTCATTCACTCATTATTTTGGCTTTTGTATGGTCTATAATGTTTTTGGAATTCTCAAATGAAATATTTTTCACAGAACCTTTGGGGTCCTTTGTGGACACTAACAGGTTTTGTGGGAGTGCCATCTGAAAGGGAATCTTTTGTAACATTCAGTTCCCAGAGAAGAATTGATCAGTGATATTTGTGTTTGTAACTGTCAGATAGCAAAGCTTTTTTTAAACATAACATGTACCTGTTTGAGGAAACACTGAGCTCCTATGGCCAGGATCTTTCTGCAGCTGCAACTCTTTGAGGGAGAATATGGAGGATGCTGGAGAGAGAGAGAGAGAGAGAGAGAGAGAGAGAGAGAGAGAGAGAGAGAGAGAGAGAGAGAGAGAGAGAGAGAGAGAGAGAGAGAGAGAGAGAGAGAGAGAGAGAGAGACATACAGAAGCAGGGTGTCAGGATTACTAGTGCTTTCTCTTTAGGTACATTTCTCAGAAGAATCCCCTATCTAGTCTATGTTTCTAAAAAATAAACTAGACATTTCCTTGTTGCACCAGGACTAAAGAATGAAATAAAAATCGAGACACAAACGACATCCTTGTGCTCGACCGTCTGCCTGGACAAAAAGAGGGTATTGAGCCGGAGCACTCACTGTCTGGTAGGGTGAGGATGTCCTCGCCCAGGGCCTTGAAGTACGGATGTCTTAGGGAGATTTCAGCTGAGATGCGGTTCCGTGACTCATACTGGAGGAGGAGGGCATAAGAACTCAGTCAACACACATCCCCACAGACAGAATTAATGTGAGAGAGCATGTGCAGGTGTGTGTGCCCTGTGATTCAGCGGCATACATAGAACATTAACAACTTCAAACTTCAAAATGTCACCTTTTTTTTAATTTAAAGCCAGGCAGATACCATGTGTTTTGTTCGAGTCACGTGCAATATAGTAACCCTGCACGTTTCAATTGGACATGTTTGCTGTGCTCACACTGTATGTTCGACTGCTTAGTGCTTACGAAAGATACACATTTCTGACATGCCACAATGTGACGTCCTGTGATCGGACATTGGGAACCTACTCAAACTACGTGACCGACTGGACAGAAATTCGGCCCAATTCAGTGTTAACATCGCGTCAAAATCGCTGTGTCTGCCTGGCTTTATGCAGCAGACTACATGTCTTGAGATTGTCATACAAACACACACACACACACACACACACACACACACACACACACATCCCTTTATCAGCATTTTCACTCATGTCTACCACACATGGCGATGTGAGCCATGGCTCCTTTATATTATAGAGTGCTGGTTGGAAGTCTGATTGTGTCTAGAGCTGAAAGAACTCACCCAGCGGCTAATGCATATTGGAGACTGAATCCTTTAGTAAGCCTTACTTCTAGAAACTGGCTGGGTTGCTTTTGTGTGGCCTCAGGATTCTATGTGCCATTTTATTCAAGGCTACTTCCTGTTTTTTATCTAAGGAATTCAGCAATGCCATATATAACATCTCATAGGCTGCCGAATGATTGGAATAAGCAGGCAGAAATCCTCTTGTGTATGAATCTACCAAAGTTACAATTGGTAATTACCTCCGCCAAGGAGGTTACGTTTTCATCTGGGTTTGTCTGTCTGTCTGTCTGTCTGTCTGTCTGTGTTTGTTTGTTTGCAAGATGACTGAAAAAGTTTTGGATGGATTTCGATTCTTAATGACTCAAGGAAGAAACGATTAAATTTTAGGAGTGATCCGTATCACTGTCTGAATCCAGGAGGCGGTTATGTTTTTGCTTCCAGGCGGAGGTTTGAGCTCTCTGAGAGCTTTTCTAGTTGTAAAAGTAATATATTGTGTTTATTGACACTGTATCAAAGTATTTCATATTATTTCAAAATAATTAATAAATATGGGTAAGGAGGTGATTGCATGGCTCTCTGTAAACTCACCAAAAGTAGCGCTGTGAGTAGGTCAATCCCTTCTGTGTCCAGTCTGAAAGTGGGGTAGAGGGACAGCACGGTGAGCAATAGGTTATCAAAGACTGTTTGCCGTCGGTCTCCAAGCTACTGAAGCTGAGACACAGTGCAAGCTGTGTTGGAGAGGTCTACCTGGGGACGTGATTGATGAGTGGCTGAGGCCGGTACTGGGGGAAGAGGTAGGACCGGAACTCCTCATTGGACGGGATGCCCGCCCAGCTATCCTCCGTCGGTGTTCCTGAAAGTGATGAAGCGAGAGTATAAGAGCGCTGCTCGGTCGGACAGGATGAATAAACTCAGTTCTTTTATTATCGCACACCAGCTGTGAGTCAAGAGATCCTATCATAGATTATAATTATTAACGAGTATCCAAATGCAGTCACAGATGCGAGTGATTCCTTGACCCTCACTGTGTGTGGTCACTCACCCAAGAGTCTGAAAACCAGGTGCAGCTCCTCCTTCACTGTGGAACCGGGGAACATGGGCCGGCCAGTGGCCATCTCAAACAGGATACAGCCGACCCCCCTAAGCAGAGGACCAACAGTTAAAACCAGCTGTTTTAGCAGTAGCTATACTGTATGTATGTCATTTTTGCAAGCGAACCTGCACCTTTCTTGGATGCCATTGCACGACACATATTCAAAACCTATTGTTAAGCTTTTCTTTCAGTATTTCAGAGCGTCAGTATGGATCAATAGAACAGGCAGTACATGCATACAATGTGGCTTTCCTCCCCTGTATGATTGCCTGATTCATAGAATATAACATTGAAAAAAGTATTGAACTGAAGAAAATAATTGACTACCTATACACATGCACATGTGCTCATACACAGACGCATAACACCAGTCTGACAATGTTCTCACCACATGTCTATGGGGGTAGAGTACTCTGTGGACCCAAGAAGAACATCAGGTGGTCGGTACCAAAGTGTCACAACTTCATTTGAGTAGGTCTTCGTTGGGACGGATTTGGCCCTGGCCAAGCCTGAGAAAGGCAAAGGAGAACAAAGGAAAGGAGTCAACACCATTTGTTGCCTGGTAACCAAAGCCAGAACAATTATCGGGGGGGGGGGGGGGGGGGGGGGAGTGTGTGCTGTGCCACAACCGCCTAAAGTTCCTGTACCACATTCAGATTCAAGTGCCCATGGGTACCCGGGTTTGAGTTCGACCTGGGTGAACTACAGCTCTAGAGAGACGTGTGATGTATGTTTGTTGATGTACCTGACAAAGTGGATTTTAGAGGCAAACAAAAAACATTTAAATAAGAAAGAAGAAGAATATATACTTTTTTGATCCCATGAGGGAAATTCAGTTCTCTGCATTTAACCCAATTTAACCGAATTAGTGAACACTCAGCACACAGTGAACACAATCACACAACCCAGAGCAGTGAGCTGCCTGCCCAACCAGCGGCGCTCGGGGAGCAGTTAGGGGTTTGCCTTGCTCAAGGGCACTTCAGCCATGGACTGGTCGGGGATTGAACAGGCAACCCTCAGGTCACAAGCCCGAAGCCTTAACCAGTAGGCCACGGCTGCCCACAATAATCTACTCAATAATAGAAGTGACATGATACATCATTATCAGATCACGTTTAACAATGAATGACATCTGTAAATAGATAAAGATGGCTATCCCCCAACCAAACATGGAGGCTAGAAGTCTGACAGCTGTGATCTTGACAAACTCTTACCAAAGTCAGCGAGTTTTAGCTCTCCTTTGTCGTTGATGAGCAAGTTTTGAGGCTTGAGGTCTCTGTGCAGGATTTTCCTCTTATGGCAGTAAGAGAGGCCTCGGAGCAGCTGGAACATGAAGATCTGTGACCCAGACACAGAAATACGATGACCACTTTATACTCTGGATTATCATTGTACACAATAGCATCATATAATGGTAAACACAAAAACAAAGACAAAAAAAGACCATTTGTTGACGAAGTGACTCACCTTCACATTGTGCATGCTCATGAGGTTTCCACAATTATCCAGGTACTGTTTCAAGTCGCTGTCCTGGAAGAGACCAGTGAAGACAGGAAAGCTCAGTATTGTGAAGCGTGATGAACACTCACTACAATGTATCCCGATCAAACTATCTCAGGGCGAAATGTTACAGTATATTCATCATACCAATGCACTAAATGCAAATCTACAGAACTGACACATCATTCCCAGGGATAGTGTTGTCCCAAGTATATTATGTTTGCTGAAAATCCTGAAGAGGCTCTGTTTTTTTTTTTTTTTCTTTTTTTGTCATTTCACACGACACTTTCTGACATTTAGTAGTTTAGTATAATCCTCAGTCAGTGGCACAGAAATGTGAATTATGAAATTATTTTGGGTGGCATCCCCCCCCCAGTTAGACACAGTATAATAGCTGTGTGCTCTGCTAAAGCCCTGTGAACACAAACCCATCACCGTGCTAATGTGCTTACCAAGTACTCGAAGACTAAGGTGAGACAGCGGTCTGTGTGGATTATGTCGTGCAGTGTCACGATGTTGGCGTGCTTCAGGTTCTTCAACAGGGAAACTGTTTAAGCAAAGACAAAATTCAGAGCATTATGGCACAGATGTCTTCATGGCGTTACTTAAATAACCTGATTACATTCAGTTACAAAGTGGATAATTTGGGGATGTCTTTATATGAAACCTGAAAAAGCTCAAATCCTGTAGTGCTTGGTTCACTTGAGAGTCAAGCTCCCCTCAATCCTGCTTTTCTCTCTAGGCACACTAGGGGGCACCAGTGATCTGCAGTGTGTCGGCCTGAGTGGCTCAAGGGTGTTTTTTTGCCCTCAGTATAGTGACTTCCAGACAAACTACCACCAGACAGGCAGGTCCAGTCTTTGAATGGCATCATCCAGACGCAAGTATGCTCAGCCCTCAGTCCTGGTCCTTCTTGTCACAAACCCGGCCCATGTCAACATTGTCAATCTATTATTAAATTGAACTGTTTTATTTTGATGGGTGTGCCAGCTCTTTTCCCCTGCTCAAAGCATAGGCTATAGTTAAAAAATCAATTTGCAATCAAATCAAATAGGTAAAAATAAGTGAAATGTTTATGTAGTCAGAAGTATTGCTTCTGTGCTGTTCAAGCTGAGAGTCTTGAGACACGTTCTTATATTATGCAGCTACTGTATATAAATACAATCACTTTGAATAGGCCACCATTGCACTGGGCAAAAATACATTCCACTTGCCTCACTTGCTGTCATTTCCTAACAGCTCTCTGTAAAAGCAACTGACCATCTGCAGTCAAAAATGCTATGCAGCCTGGAACAACCTTTGACATTACCTATCAGAATGACATTAGCTCCAATACAGTCACAAATCCAATCTTTATTATAACATCCATAGTTTATTCTTGAATTCTAAGTGGCAGCCCAGTGGGATGATTGTAGTAGCAGAAGACAACACCTGACCATTAGCATGCTAGCACACATGTGCCTACAGTAATACTTCAGTTCAAAAGTTATTACATTTAGTGGCTAAATTACTGTCATTGCTTACCATAGTTGATTTAGGTTAAACAACCAGCTGACAATATGTAGCATTGTAAGGTTTGGCTTGGTTGGTGATCATGATTTTAGTATTACATAGCGCTGCTTAGAGCTACAGAAAATCAGCTGGTATTAATCGTTTTTAAACACATCTCAGATATTTTAAAATCCCAAAATATATAACCCTGTGCTGTGAACTCTACCTGTTAGTCCTGGTACATTTGGCCTGCTACCTAATCCCACTTCCCTTCAGTTTCACATTAGCCTACATAGAGTTCCATGGCATAACAGACTTGAAATTAACACAACATGTTTTAGTAACTCTTGCAATCACATTCCCTTAAAGGACATGGTGTTCTTGTAAACAGACCAAATGTTGGGAGGGTTAAAGACGTGTGTTAGAGGGTACAGCTGCCTGTAGGTCAAAGGTGACTTTTCAAAACATCATTAAGCACTCAGTCATACCTTGAAGCCAGTGTACAAGTAGCACACTCATCTCTTTTCACTCGTTTCATGTACAGCCCCGGGTCTATGTATGGAGTTGTTCAAAACAAACTTGTCTAGGAGAGGAGTAACTGTCAGTAGTGTGTGAATTATGACTGTGTGTCAACTGCTCAGAGGTGTTTACCTTCCCGTATAGCTGTACAAGGTGCTCCCTCCTCGTGCTCCAGACGAATCTCTTTCAGAGCGACAAGGTTCTCTGTGAGTTTGCTGCGTCCCTTGAACACTGTAGCATATGTGCCCTAAATACACACACATAGGGACACAGAGAGAGAGAGATAGAGTGAAAGAGAGAGAGAGAGAGGGAGAGAGAGAGAGAGAGATTGAAAAGGTAGATTAGACTCATAATGTCAGATAATGTCCTTTGGCTGTAGTTTGTTCAGCCAGCTAATTCTCCTTCTAGGTATTTCCCTAGTTCGGGCTGTCAGACCTCACAATGCCCTTTGCTCTACTCAAAGCGAAGGCAAGATGACATGTCTCTGTTCTCACCCTATTTCCACAGAGATGCCAGACAATAATAACCCCTGATAAGTTCATTGTTTACATTTGCAGGTTAACTTGAGTTTAATGAAGAGGTCTTGTTCTACCATAACATTTTGAAAGCCAACAACACTGTGAGGGCATCTAAGACACTCAGGATTCGGGACTCAGAGCATTAACTTGACTTTGAGATGTATATTTACTTACAGACTAGATGTCTTATGCTCAACAAAATAATACCAAAGGGCCTAGTGTTATCGGCCTTTGATAACACTGTCAATTTGTAATAGACCGGTTGGTCTGGATACTTAACCCAGTGAGAATAAATTGCACTTCCAGAAATATTTACCTCACCAAGTTTCCCCAGTTTCACATAGGTCTCAAGTTTCCCGAAGCCAATGTCCGACTACAAGAAGGATACAAGAGAGAGATTAATTGTTGGCTCGTTTGCATTGTAATTCTTCACTTGAAGAGGAACACCAACTTTTTAACATGGGGCCCTGTTTATTGAGATCACTGATAGCTGTCGGTAGGGGAAACAAACGGATGCTACATAGCTCAATTCATGCTGGCTGGCGCACCTACTGTAGGCGTCCACAGAGGCAGATTTTGGACTGTGTTTGTGCCTTGAGTGCCTTGGCTGTGAGTTTGTGACTCAAAACAGTCTAAAATCGACTCCCATAGCATAGCTTTACAGCTGCCTGGCAGGGCTATCTGTGCTAGCAGGAAAACTCAAGCTATGTAGCACCCCCAACCCCTACCAATAGTAGCCTAGTTGGTCCTATGTTGAAAACAATTCTCAGTTCTTCTTTGATCCCGGTACAATAATAATATAGCAAATAGCACAAACGGAAACTCAAAGCAATTTCCAGATACTGAGTTTGGATCAGACTACAGGTTGGATAGACTCTAGACTAGGTCACTATGGATTACATTTAATTATGTATAAGTATAAGTGTATAAAACCAACACTTTTAAAAGCTTTACAGATGCCCACTCTGCTTTGCATGAGTCATCTGAGACTTTTCTCACCACTAGCCCTACCATAGCATCAGCATTGGCTAATAAAAATGGGTACTGACCAGCGAGGCTCGTCTGGACATTCTGCTGAGAGGTTTGCAGGGCTCTGGGCTCTCTGCTTGCAATTTCCTCAGAAACTCAGGGGGCAGGCGAATATCCATGGGCAGAGACATGCGCTTGCTCACGTCCTGTAGAACAGAGTAGCACAGTGTTTCAACACATCTGAAATGGTAGGTTATTATACTATATTCATGAACCCAGACTGTAGGTTTAAATGTGAGCGGGGAATGATAACAATAGTGCATCTGAAACATTCTAAACCAACCCATGGAAGGATAATCAGGTTCAGACAGAATCAGGATATGAATGAGAGGAGATCCCAACAAACCATCTCTCCCATCAACATATCCTCAACTCAGTTTTTCTAACTTCCGTTGTCTTCAACAGAAGAACATTATGCTGTCTGTAATTAGGGGAAACCCACTACAGGGTTTGGCAGTTATTTTGGTCAATCATTGCATAGCAACTGAAACTGAAAATGTTGATATTGACTAATCTAAACAACTCCGCCATGCAGAGGCATTGATCGTTTACCCATGGAGCAAGAAGGTTGTGTTATCATTTGGTGTTATATGTCAGTATAGATCTAAATTCAGATCACTTCACTCCCCTTCCTCTGGCCTCCACTCCACTCAAATAGGTCAAATCTGGTTCAAGTTGCCACATCTTCTTCATATGTTGAGCTTTAACACATTAGTGGTCAGCCTATGGGGGGGAAGATCGACCTGAAGGGTTTTAAATTGTTGCAAATTTTCCATCTTGTGGGAAAGGAATCGACATCTATCGACTATTGAGCGAAAGGTATAACCCAGATGTCTGTATAGCTCAGGTGCACTCTAAGGGGAGGGAGAGTCCTTGAGTGAAGTGCCTGCCATCCCGACACTAAAAATAAAAAACACTTCAGGTGGCACTGACCTGAAAAGCCTTTCCTCTCTTTGCCCAAACGCACAACGAGAGGCTAAGGAACAGAGAGGGTGTGTAACCAAAAATAAATCATTGTTTTTTTTTCCGCCCTTCACACCAGGCCCACAGAGGACTCAACTGAACAGGTGGTAATAGTCGGGAGGCAGAGAGGTGAATGAAAATGATAAAGATGATTCTCACTGTGTGGGCAGAGTGCTGATTAATTGAAGTTATGACCCAGCAAGGTCACCAGGCAACAGCTGGGTCTCAGCGGATGCTATTGAATTCATGTGAATGAATGCCCTTTCAAAGAGACACCCCTTTGCCTTATTGAGGAAACACTTTGACGATGAAATGAAGATATTGGATTTAGATATTACAATAATTGCCGTGTGTGTTACAGTGTGTGTGTGTGTTTGTGTGTGTGTGTGTGTGTGTGTGTGTGTGTGTGTGTGTGCGTGTGTTGTACAACACACACACACACACACACATACACACACACACACACACACACACACACACACACACACACTAAACACTATCCAATTAAAGTGAACATACTGTACATATGACAATATATTACAACATACCGTATATACAGTATTTCACTAAGGCTATGGAGGAATGTCATTTTAAGGTGAGAGGGTGTAAGCTACATGTTAGAAGCGTTTAAAAGTTCTGAACCAGTCCAATGCCCAGTGAAGGCTGAGCTCAAAATAGAAAACCAACAACACAGCTTCTCTTCACAATCTCATCATTGGATTTTCATGCACTGTTGAGTAACACTGAGTGGTGGTCCCATCTGGCCTCGTAAGACCACATCTTCGTTCAGACGTTTGAGGTTTGTGACTGACCTCCATAGAGAAGCGTCGGAGTTGGTGTTTGCTGCGGTAGTGCAGTTGGGTGGGAGACTGGCCTCCATCTTCCGCAGCCAAGGGACTCGGCGCTGGGTGCAACGATGGCAGTCCCAGGCTGTTGGGTACTAGATCTGGAAGAGAAACAAACAGCAGGATTCATGCTCAGCCATGAACAATAGCACAAGGAAAATGTAATCTATCCCAAACGATATCCTGGTTTCTTCGATGCTTGAGAAATAGGATATTACTGTAGTTGGGAGCGAACAATCATCAGGTATATTTCTCCGACTGGATATGGCACTACCGTGCACACACCACGGCAATAAAAGAGTGCTTCTAGAAAGTGCTATCAGAAAATTGAAAAGAAAAGAACTAATCTCGGTGTAATATCTTAACTAGGCGCAGGTTGATGCACAACAGCATCCATTAAGCCGACACTATAATGCATGACATGTTGAAATCTCCATTTCTTTTTACAACCCTCCTCTGGCTGTGGATAAGATTACCTTAGCACAAAGTCTCTATAGTCGTCTTATCATATCATTTCTTTGAAAAAAAAGATGAAGGTCTACAGTCTTCAGACTTTAACTCTTTGAAAAGAGCTCAGTCTAAAACTTTTCATCTAAACCTCGCATGTTATCACTACTATATTGAGTGGCTCTCTCAGGTGATCTCCCCTTATGTCCTGCTTCATTAGGGGACAGTTTCATTAGCGCTGACATGTGTCTGTATAATTAGAGAATAAAACCGCATCTGTGAGATGATTGATCCAGTGACACCCTGGCAGAAGAGGGCAACTCAGCCATGTGTCCATGGATAGTTGCCTTCGTTAAACCCGGCCCAGGAAGCAATTAACACGCTCGTATCAATTACCGCGCAATTACAGCGTTGCACTTTAGCTGTCACCCGTCTGGATATGTGTCAATCCACTGCCCTTTTTCTGAATTAGTAGGTGCAATGCCAACGTGACTGTCAATAACAAATCCAATTACATCTCCATTACTCGATATAGTGGACGCTGCCCTCCCTTAGGCTCTTAGCCTTGGCAGAAGGATGACAGTGCTGTCAAACTGCTGCACTGCCCCACCCCCATCACTCCCCAAAAGTTTTCTTTCGCCCGCCTGTTTTGCTAAGAGGTGAGACGTATCAAAACGGCTTTTCCAATCTGTCACATCGGATTTAGATGGTGTGTCCAATGAGGGCCTCAAGAGACAGAGACCACACACACACACACACACACACACACACACACACATCCCTGCAGCAGAGAGGTGTAATTAAGATCAAGCTCATTATATGTTCTGCAGCTGGCAGTGGCGGGGGTGTCTGTGTCACGTTGAGGCCCGACCCGTCGGCTTTCATTAAACTCCTGTCTGTCTCTCATCCCTTCTGTCTTTTCTCTAGCTCTGCATCCACTGTTTGAGAATGTGTCCATGAATTGAGATGTCATGGTTATACTGTATACAATATTTGGTCACATATGTGCTGTCTTAGGGTTGGGTATCGTTAGGGTTTTATCCGATACCGGTGCTAAATCGATACTTTTAAAACGGTGCCAGTGCCAAAACGGCGCCTGAACCGGTACTTTGTTTTTACACTGTAAAGCATGAATAGGCTATAGCCTATTCATGGAAGGCTGTTCATGTACCTCATTTTTTCATTTGGTGGAGCGTTAGCTGTGTTGTAAATCAGCAAGCTACAAGGCAGAGAGGAGCACCTTTCTCTGGGTCTGAAGCTCCCATGAAACGTGTTCCACTGAGTTTAGCATCTGGATAGTGGGAGTTCTTTCAACCCTCCCAATCGCCCACTCTGTCACTCCCAACCAGGCCCTCCATGCTCCATTCTCCAGCCCCTGATCAAAGCCCAGTACTGCCTATTCATGTCATGTGCAGGTGCTGATGCTGGTGTCTGTTTATGTGTTGTCTCTGGAGCTCCGTCTGCTGTCTAAAGGATCTGAGCCGAGTGCTGTCTCATTAAAACCAAAACACCCCTGTTTCACAAGCGACATCCGCGATTCAAACGCATTATGTAAGAATGTGGAATGCTAAAAAAAGAGAGAGGCTAGACACGTACACACGCAACTGTTTGACAGAAGACACTTTTCAGAAGACAACACCATGCAGCAACAGTGATGAAATATAAAAGCCTCACATGAACGGGAGATGAAAGCACGAGGAGAGACATTACAATATTTGTGACTAGATAATGCTTGCTGAGTTTGTGTAATGTGGATAAACCAGCCCTTCATTTTCTCATTCAAAAGAAGGCACAGGCGTTTGTCACGTCTTTGCCATGCTGTGCACTTTCATTTCTCTCCTCTCCTTTCATCTGCTCTTTTTCCCCCCCTCCAACGTCCACGTGGACAAAAGATCACCCCCTTGCCTTTATGTCGGAGGCATCTTTCAAAGCAAGGAGCAACCCAGCACTCTGATCAAAAGCTTCCTTGCCACCTCACTTCATGCTTAATTAGGCTAATTCCGGGTCCAAGCACAATTTAGTAACGCAGTAAAAAAATAAATAAAATAATGATGAACCAATTAACAACTCAGTTTATGAGAAATTAATGGCTACTGAAATTCTTAAACTACAGATTTAATCATGTTTTCAAGGAAGAGAACTATTATAGAAGGAACATTACAAAGATGTAGTGCTTCAGTCTCCATCCATCACAACATAGGTATGTCTTTATACATGTTAACTAGACTACAGCATTCTAAACATGTTAAAGCCTGGTCTTTTGTAATAATGTTTCAGGTGCTCAGGCTGCAACTTAACGGTTTAATAACTGGTTACTATGGGGACCACAAGATGAACAAAAGCAATGTCAAAATGAGGGAAAAGAAGAATGGCCACAGCTTGGTTAGAAGCTAAATGCACTTGCCTACACACACACATACAGTACACACCTCTGCTTCTCATATGCCCCCTCTTTCTCTCTCCCTCTCACACACAAACACAAACACACACACACACACACACACACACACACACACACACACACACACACACACACACACACACACACACAATTACACACACTCCTTAATTTATTCATCCACTCATCCACCCACCCACTCACAGGTTGGAGTGATTGGAGTGGAATATTCAAACTTGAAACCACGCAGACAATCTTGTCTAGTCTACACAACCCCATCCAGAGGTAATCTTAGGCCGTGCTCCATAAAAGAGAAAAAGCGGGGGAGGGAGAGGGAGAGGGAGAGAAAGACAGGCTTATTAAGGTAAAACCTTATTCTACTTCTCGTTAGCTTGACAACCGTATAAGGCTGTCAGAAAAGGAGATGATCCTCTGTGCCGGCTTATATGATGTTTCAGAGGGGAGGCACGGACTGAACGCTGGACGGATGGACGGACAGACAGACGGACGGACGGACGGAGAGAGGGGGTGCGTTGCTGGGAGGCCTCCCTCTCCTTCATTTACACATACAAAGAACAAAATCCCCGTCATCATTTAAATATCACAGCGGCAAGCGTAAGGACTTTCATCGAACACACATTAATTGGGGTCAGCGCAGGCGAATCTCCCGCCTCCATCTTCTCTTCTCTTCTTTTCTCTACCTTCATCCCATGCTTTACGTCTGTTTTTCTCTCCGTCTCTGGCTCATGTGATCGCTCGACACTCTCAGAAAAAAATGGTACAGAGGGATAATGAAGGATTAAACCACCAGGTACCAAACATTTTTCCTCTCAGTTTGTTGTACCTGAAAAGGATACAGTACTGAATCTCTGTGATACAATGTTGCACCTTTTATAAAGTAGAAGATTTGAGACATAAAAAACATCACGGATTAACAGATGGAAAAAAAGGTGTGGTGTCTTACATATCCTTTTTTCTGAAATGCTATGACTGTAATCCTATTCACTACATACAGACACCAACACAGACACAGACAAACACAGATGCACACAGACAAACAGACACACACACACACACACATACACACACACACACACACTTATAATGTAGCTTCGACTGTCTCACAACCAGCTAGAGCAGAAAAGGACAATCCAATAAATGGGCCACATGAGGTCGATGTTATGTGTCCCTAGAGAGAGGCTCAGGCTCTAAAAGTGTGTGTGCAAGTAATTGCTCCACACACACACACACACACACACACACACACACACACACACACACACACAAACACACACAAACACACACACACACACACACACACACACACACACACACACACACACACACACACACACACACACACACACACACACTGTCGTAACATGCAGGGGGCTATAAAAGCCACTGAGCTGTGTGAGATGTGATATCGATGACTGCACTTGTTGAATGCACCCTGATGGCTTGGGCCATCAAGATTAAGCCATTGGAGCTGGTTGGGAGGGGGAACATATTGCGCTGAAAGACTGAAAACTTTTTGAATGGGTGAATAATGTGTCATGGGTGACAACATGAGCTTCAAGCTTAAGTTAAAAGACTTCAATTCTAAAAGTTGAAAGGGTTACCTCTTCATCAGAGGCTTAGAGCCTTCATCAGTCCACGACAAAACAAGTCAAAAATGAATATCAGTCTGTCTTTCTGTCTCTCGGTTGAGAGATCCATGTTGCATGGATCATTGGAGAGACTCTGTTTTATGACTCTTACTGGAATACGTGGATCCTCGATAAAGACCTAGTCACAGATGGGATGGGAGATGAGACCAGCACTGAAGTACTGTGATATCACAGCAGGATGTGGACAGAAGTGCTAGTGGGTCATGCTCTCCACTGTGAAGAGGGAGGCAAGGCCCTTAACAAATAGATGTTTTACATAATACTGTAGCATGCAAGTCAGTTATCAGACTGCACTGAGGGGTGGCCAGAAGTGTCTAGGGCAGGATTTATAGCTTCTTGGAGGTGTTGTACAAGCCCCTTATTACCTCCGCCAAGGAGGTTATGTTTTCATCAGGGTTTGTTTGTTTGTTTGTTTGTTTGTTTGTTTGTTTGTCTGTCTGTTTCTGTGTTTGTTTCTTTGTTCGCAAGATAACACAAAAGGTTTTGGATGGATTTCGATGAAAATCAGGGAAGGTCTGAAATGACCCAAGGAAGAAACGATTACATTTTGGTTTGTGGTTTGAGGTTTGTGCTCTCTGAGTGCTTTTCTAGTTTGAGAAATGTATGGCCGACTTGCAATGGTTGCTCGTTTACAAGGCCATACAAACAGACATGGCCCCCTTAAACCGTCATGTTCCTTTTGAAGGATTGATCATATTTTTTTTTTTCAAAATGAATGGGGAAGCTGTTTGAGTTTGTGTGTGCCTTGTTTGAATTTTATATTGGATCCAGCAAAAATAGCCATCTGAAAACAACAAAGAGTCTTTGTGCGGTTCAACTAATCCTTTAGAGGTTTTTAGAGGTACAGTACATGGTGTAAGGTAGAATTAAATTGAATAGCTGGCCAATGATTAGTAGTTTTTAAAATATGAAGTAGTGGTCTGCATTATGGGCTGTGAGCTTCCATGGTCTGCACGTTTTAGTTTGAAATGGTTATATTTGTGGATATCTTTGCTTTGTAGTGTTTAATTATCTACTGTTAAATCTCTCTCTCTCTCTCTTTGAATGTGTGTGTGTGTGTGTGTGTGTGTGTGTGTCTGCATGTTTGGAGAAGGCGATGCCACCTCTATCCTTAACATACATAGCCTATTTATTTATTTATTTATCTATTCATGTGGTTGTGACTGTTAGCATAATGTTTGTATTGTCTAGTGAGACATAACAGGCTCTTTGTCATTATTTGTATGCTGTGTTGTCTTAATCAGTATTGGTCATTCCAAATAAAATAATCAAATGTGTGTGTGTGTGTGTGTGTGTGTGTGTGTGTGTGTGTGTGTGTGTGTGTGTGTGCGTGCGTGCGTGCGTGCGTGCGTGCGTGCGTGCGTGTAAGCGTGTGTGCGTGTAAGCGTATGTGTGTATGCATATATATATTTCTATGATCTCTTCAGATAAGTACGATTGCTAATCAGCCTGAGCTCTGGCCTCAGCAGGTGAATGGTGCTGATTTGTCTGCCATCTGTCGCCCAGCAGGTGCTACACTTTATCACTTCAATTCTCCCTGTGGGTCGAGGCTTATCAAACAAATACCTCCTCTGATCTCCCATAGGCTTCATCTACTTACATTTCATGCATTTGCAGAGGCTGTAAATTGATGTGATATTGTCACCTTGTATAACCTGATATAAATCTTCCATTACATTCAATCTTGTGAAATAAAGTGAATTAAAAAAAATGGATTCTCCAAGCCTTGTGAGAAATAATTTGTCAGATAGTGTGATCCTACACAGGGCTCTGTAAGAGGATAATGCGCTGTGCTCTGTAATTGATTTCTGAGGTATAGTTAAACACTCCAAGCTGGTGATTAGAGGTGGAGGCTGTAGCAGCTAAATATATACCTACACAGTGTACCACTCATCAAGTGTAGCGTGCCTACTGCCTAGCTCAGTTTCACTTGAGCCAGTCACGCCTGAACCAGTCATCGTCTGAATCGATCTAGTCCATCTAAGTCGTTTCTTAGTCACTCCAATTTGCCTACTGACCTAGATAAATAAATAACATAATAAATACTTAACTAAAATGACAAGTAATGAGCAGACCCATTTATCCTAAGCCACACTGACTCACAAGGGTTGGTTTCAGAATTCAAACCCAGTGAAGAATTAGGTGGTGATGCTACCACTGCTCCGCCTAATATTTGTCATTATTGACTGTAATATGTAATATAATATAATATAATATAATATATCTTTGTTTGTAATCTCCCAAATGGTTCTATTGCATGCTTCATACTGTATATGGCACGCCTGTATTTTCCTTTAAACCATTTTGAAGAGTTCATCAAAGGAACCCCTAAGGGTTCTTTAAAGACTGCATGGTTCTACATAGCACCCCAAGAAGAGTATAGATGAGAGTGGTCTTCAGGTTATCAATAAACACAATTCCTCTCTGGGCCCGAGTTTGGCGACAATATAGCAGGAAGCTACCTCAAGGTGGGGGCTCTGAAATGGGTGATATCTCTGGTGAAGTGAAATTGAATAAAGTAATCACATGCAACCCGTGTTAAATTCCGATCTATCTATCTATCTATCTCTTTTATTAATTAACTTCGCCATGACTCGCTCTGTGCACCCACTTTGAGTGTCTGACTTCACTCTGGTCACAGCGTGCCTGCACTGTCGGCAAAATGCGCTGTTGAACTCAAACCAATTGTTTTAGTTCAGCGTCGGAAACATCCTATGGCATCAAGTCCCTAGTAGGAGGCTATTCATTAACTCCATGTCACATACTGGTAAGATGGTTGTTTTTGAGCATGTGATTTATATACCATGGTGGGGAAAAGAGCAAAGTCTGAGAACAAGTATAGTCCTGGTGTATGAACTATAGCTGTCATATGCCATGTGGGAACACTCACTCATCAATGATTGTGGTTAAGGTCTTACTCTTGGTGTTATATTTGATGTTGTATAGTTTTTAAATAACATTTAAACTAAATATGTTGTGCTTTGCCCATCATTCAAATTAGGACCCTGGGTGTACTAGACTTGTTTTAACAATGACACATCATCAACATATTAGACAGCGTACCAATGTAGCATGGTGTTTCCCGTCAATACATTATATCATGTGGCCCTGCAGGCTTAGTATTGTTGTATTGTTACACTTGACTGAAACAAGGATATCCAGCATTTGTAATAGCAGTATATTCCACTCTCAGTTTTACACTAACACACAGAATGCTACAGTATAACTCTGACATGACAAAGCCTACTGTGTATAATTCAATACTTACAAGAGGCCACTAAGGAATCTTTCCATGGAAATGATTCTGTATTCTACTGCGCTTCTGGAACTGGGGACATTACTCTAAACCTGTGCACATATTCTGTGCATCAGTGCTTGGCAACCAATCCATGCTATTTTTACATACGTAGTCGGCACTTTAAATGGCATGTGATAGTTTCGTGTGAGCGCGTTGATTAAGAGCAGGCTTTGCATGACTGAATATTAGCATTTGGCTGTCCAGACAGACTCAAAATAAGCTCCACTACTAGCCTTGCAAAGAGGGAGACTCTCTATTAAACCAGACTTAACTACATTTGGAGACCAGATGCTTGAACTGAAATAGTATAGTCACATGAGCGGACATTTTTAGATGCCCCCCATCATGTAGTTCTTTGTTGAAAGGCAATAATAGTGATTCCTATTCTTCTCTTTCTCCTCCTGCCCCCCTCAGCGTGCTGTCTACTCTGACCTCCCGTTTTCTGGTCCAGCTGTCTGCATATCTGTGCCTATGTGTCTCCTGGGCATATACTAGCCTAGGCGCCAGCAGGATAAACCAATCAGGGGCCCCCCTTGGCTACGTGAAGTGGAAAAAGAGTTGGGCACAACAGATTCGATGCAGAGGCAGACTCTGAAAAAGAAAACAGACAGCTGAGGTGCCTCTGAGCTCCCAGAGCAAATGTTCCGTTCTCATCTGCGGACGGGAACGGACACAGGGACAGATGGTTGCTCCGCAGCCCCGGCTCCCCACTGCCCCATCCTGAGGCGGAGACGGACAGTGGCTCTCTCGAGATGCTCCACGTCTCAGCGTCGTCTCAGCTTTTCTCTTGTTTTGGTGAGAGCACGCCAGACAGAACGCTCACATACGAGACTCTCGAGGACAACACGCCACACCGGAAAAAATACCAAAACTTTTGGTATTTAGGCCCCAGTTGTGTGGCTTTATTTTGTACACGGTAAGAACCAAATTGGCCAAAGCCCATTTCCTGAGAGTAATCCCCAGTCAGGAGGGTGGTAGATTTATGGCCAGAGAAGGTGGCATGATTTTGGAGAGGCCGTGGACTTTGAACTGCACCCTCCCCCTGGAGAACCACAGTGTTACCCCAGCAGCGCTGAACAGTGAGGCTGATTGGTTGCTTGCGTCCAGTGACGGTTTATTTCCTAAATCTGTCTATTTATGGTGTGAGTCCTCAAAAGCTCCAAAATGTATTTGGGTCTCTAAGTACAGTGGTGACAACTCAAAATGTCCTTGTTGAAACCTCAAAGCTTCCAAACCATACGATTTAGATTACTTTTGTATTTAAGGAGCTTGTCTAATCCAAATGGTGACTACTGTTACATAATTCATATTATTTATTCTCTTGTTACATTCAAGCTTTACAAGCCCATATCTTTACAAACTAATGAAGCCAATTTCTTTATTGATCTATGCACCTGGGAAGCAACTGCAACATTCTGACATTTTCAGGCAGCCTTTAATGAACGCAGCAAGGTGCCTTACCTTCACTGTGACGGATGTTGAGCTGGTTGATCTGTTCGGTGAACTCGTTCTCCTCGATTGTCTCTGTTCTGGGCACGGAGAGTGAGAAGCGCCGCTTGAAGTTTTTCATTTTGTTCATGTCTCTGGCGATCCTGGGAGGAAGACGAAAGACAAAGGGAGAAAAGAAGCTTTTAACCATCAAAACGAAAGCAGAACAAGCAAGAAATCTTTAGTTATCTTTTTTTTCTGCTTTTATCCTCAAACCCAGCTCACTATTTTTTGGTCTTCCCACACAGTGGATGTTTTTCTAACAAAAGGAAAAACAAATGTTCTCAGCAGGCTTGAGAGGAACATTAACTTTGAGGGCGACACAACACGCTTACCCTTCATCACTGTATCTACACAGCACAAAAAACAAAACAAAAAAAACTTATTAATTTTATGGATTTTGACTGTTTTGACTAATTTGAGCTCAAGAGGTTTATGAGAGACCTTCTGCAAGTCAAACAAAAGATTTTTTTTCCCTGAGTATCAAATAAAATATGTTACTTTTTCTAAGGACAGGGGAGAATTCTATCCACTCTGTAAACGCTGTGTTTTGACAGGGCTGAGAGAGTTCTCAAACATGCCCCTGTCCCTGAAGTCACTTTCTTGTTACTAAGTAACCTACAGTTCTGAACTTCTCAGTGGATTTACTGTTAGATTCATGGACTCTGGCTGGCATGCATGAATAAGTCTCCAACAAAAGAAGGTGAACTAGAACTAGTGGTGGTATGACCGCCGCATGGTGATGCCACCTGTTATACAAAGAAAATAAAGCACATTTCCCATGTTCTCTCTCTGTATCCTACTCCTGCAACTCTTTGTAAGAATCAGGTCTTAAATGTTCTTCCCTAGGTTAATCAGTCAGTGTCTAACCGTTGTTTTACACACTGACAATGTTAACCCGTCGTGAGTGATAAATGAGGGACAGCACTGTCTCTTCATGTCCAGCTGATTTATCTCTGCTTTCCTGTGGAAACTGTGAGGATCTATAACCAGACCCGTACAGTGTGAGGAAGAGAGAGAGAGAGATAGAGAGAGAGAGAGAAGGTGCCTGTGTTTGTCAGTGTGTGTGTGTGTGTGTGTGTGTGTGTGCCTGCGCCTTTGATGCTATGTGTTGGTCTGCAGTGCACCTGTATGCATGTGGTCCCTGGACCTTGGTCCCCCACCACAACGCAGACAGCAAGTGAACTACTGCGTGTGCTTACTTGTAGTGCCTGCCTGGCACTCTTCGATCACTCTAAGCAAAATAATTGTGTTGCCTCTATTTGCAAGATGCCATACCGAGAAACAACACAAAGTATAACTGAATCAACAGGGGTGGTCATCTTAACTGGTGATGACAGATCACAGCAGTGCAGTTTTACATACATTTCACTGGCATCTCTGGCATATAAAGTTACCCGAGATCCTATGAGATACTGTAGTAGGTCAAAGGCTATAGTCATTTTTCACAGCTCTTGTTACGAACAAGCAAACAAACAGAGGCACAGTCATAAACCAAAACCAATGGTGGTCATTAAAATGCAGCATTCATTTATAAGAAACTCTTTAAAAATGATCAAGATCACAATGTTCACATTTAGCCCACAACTGTTACTAGGTTAATCTGTAAACTATGAGCATAACAGTAAGTCTTTTGGCCTACAGTTAGTGTAATTCAACATGAATCCTGCTTCAATGTGGTTTCCTATGTCATGGAGTGTCATCATCACTGCCTTGGATTAACTCAATTAAATAGTAATCAGCTTAATGCAGTCATAACTAATTAAGTAGTGAAGACATATGATTGCATCAGATACAGTCACTAAAGGATGGAGGCGTCCCTATGCTCAAAAATAATATCCATTTGCCTGGCCACAGTGCTAATACCACCACTCCCAACACACACACACACACACACACTGGCACACACATACAACACACACACACACACACACACACAGACGCACACACACACCTGTTTCTCAGACGTCTGTGAATGTACACTCAGACCCCTGCCCTGATGAGGCTTTCACTTCCACATGATTCACACCATCTCCTTTTGTCAGTCCTTTTCTTTTTTACTCCGTCTCTCTCTTCTTGGGGAACGTGTTGCTGAGGAGCAGATCGGGTCGTTGCTAAGGAATCCCCCTCCCCTCCCCTCCCCTGCCTTCCCTGCTGCTGCTGCTGCTGCTGAATGTTTGTGCGGGAAAGGTGCTGTCTGCTTCGCTAATTGCTCCAACACCAGGGATGAGACTACTGCTGCAGCAGTATTGCCTCTTTTATTACCAATCTGTGTCAAACCTGTGGCTTCCTTTCTGTGATGAATGCGAACTAAAGATCAATCTAATGAAGCCCAATAGGTGCCCTCAATGTGTCACCATTTCAGTCACAAGGAAATAACTTCACTCTGTTTCCTGTTAAAATAGTTTGTGCTCTGTACCTTTGCAACATGCACCACAGGCTCCAAAGAATTTGACTCGAGCAGATAACAGATATCTTAGCAGGCAGGCCAGAGTGAATGCCCCGTTTAAGCCACAGTGGTGTAGCACGCTTTTTGCTAATCTGTTCCCTGTCATGAGCAAAGACCTGTCTGAATTTTCAAAGGCTCTTGGCAGCGCGTGCCCCTTCAGAGCCAATTTGTCCCCGTAGCCCTTTCAGCGGTATTGACCTGGAGCCAAGCACCACGCACCGCCTCCTCCTCGAGCCACAGATACAGCAGCACTCCCCTGAGACGAAGCCCAGCACGACGGCATGGCAGCACTGGAGCCTCTCCTACAGTATACGTGATGCTCCAACACAGCTGTTGCACAAGCTACTTTTTTTCTTTTCTTCTTCCAGTAAACGACAGAGCTAAGTGGCCATCGAAGTGTGCGCTCCTCCTCGGTTTTTTAACTTCTAACACCTCCAATACGTCGAAGAAGAAGAATTTCACCTCGTGGAATGTGGAATGACACATACAAAACGCAGGCACCGCAGCTGAGGATGTTCAGAAATACATTCAGGCATGATAGAAAGAGACCATGTACTGTAGGAGTAGCTCTCAGCAGGAAGATGAGAGGATATTACAAGGCAGGGTAAGGCAGAGGGGGACTATACCTCAGAGACACTGGATACACAAACTGTGCTAAAGTTTCCAATCTTAAAGTGGCTGCACATAATGCACATAATTCACAACACTTTTCGACTTGCTCCTAAGAGACCATGCAGCCATACTGCCAGCAATACTGGTCTACTTTCAGACAAATATGAATATAGAGAAACCAAAGACTCACGTACTGAGCTTTTTGATGGTCATTTACAGAGTACACAGGTACGAAGGTGGACACCTTGCTGACGAACCCTGTCTTGCGCGAACCATCCCGGCCCCCGTCATTTCTTCAGCGTGCTACTCTGGCTGTCTTCCCCATGGCATTTGCATCTGTCTGCCCCGAAAGCAATTACAGGCAGCATAAGTGCCGCCAGAAATAGAAGCGTGGAGATGAGGACCAGTGTTGGAGGCGACAAAAAAGCCTGAATGAGTCAGTGAGTACAGACAGTCAAGGATGGCTCTGACAGTAGGTGATCTCTCCCTCTGAGAGAGTGCGATGACATTTATATTGGCAGGAAATCTATTAATAAGAGGGACTCGCCGCACAGCACATTGGGATGATAGTGGCATATGGTGGTGGGGTTGACTCACAGAGAGGGGTGGTGGGTGGTTGGACGGCAGGGAGAGAGAAAAGCTTACTGTAGCACTGGCAGGGAAAATAACTTTGGAGATCTAAATGGTTTTGATGTACATGTGCCAGGGACAATGTCAACTGCAATTCAGCGTTGCTAGTGATATGATATAGATCTTAGTGGCTTACCAACTGGGTAAGGATCTTTGATGTCTGTTAAGCCCTACTGTATGTGATTAGCCTGACGAGCCAGACCCACATCAAGATGTAGGGTCTGGACACTCACCGTAGACAGGGCTCAATCGGAGGGGTGGGATAAACAGTTGTCTTTCAAATTCCCTCCCCGCAATAGGATAACGCTAAACGAATCATCTTCTTGTTTTCAAGTAGCAGGATGCGTAACCTTCCCTCTCCACGCAATAGGATAACGCTAAACGAATCATCTTCTTGTTTTCGAATAACAGGATGCGTTACCGTCGCAACTTCTGGTCGCATGTCAGTCACCATTATGTTAAGCCCACCCACCGACTCTATACACGCTGTGATTGGCCCGCTGGTTTTTCGAGTTCTCAGCTCCCTGGCTCTATGGATCGTGCCTAGACTGCCCCGCCAGCCAAATTACATTTGCTGCCGCTAGGGGCGTCTAGATTTCTAGGCTAGTATGTGATTGGAAGGAGACAAAAACACTGAAATATCTGACAGTCTGATATAACAACATCATCAACAACAAGAACAAAAACAAGAACAACTTGCATTTCTATAGTGCTTTATCAAAGTGCTTTACAGTAAAGGGGGAACCACAACCAATGCACAATATGTTCCATGTTGGTATGTGCAGGATGCAATGAATAGGCTACATTCCATTGCAATCCTTGCTAACTCAAATGTGATGTCATGGGCACCTTGCTTCCATTTCTTGATAAGGCAATAATGTTTGCTTTCATCTCCCCAGACTTCAGTACACCACCTAAATTCAGTGACGCCTTTACAAATTCTGCTGTTATACTTTTCAAAGGCTTGTTTATCAATTTTTCTGTCCTAATTGGTTTTGAGTGGAGCAGACGATAAGACCATGCTGCGAGTTGCCAAGTCAAAACATTTCCCATAGATGGGTGAGCCAGTCTGTGGCACTCATTCAACCTTCAAGCTCATTAGCCAGCTGTAGGCAATACAAACATCTTTGGTAGAATTCATGAGAGGCTATATACTTCAAATATTGCCTTACAGAGGAAGTAAGCCTACAGCATGTTCAACCAGCTAAGTTTAATTTGCATAAATATTATCTATAAAAAAAACCCTACTAGTCTGTTATGGCAATATTTGCAGTCACATAAGTGCTCTGAAGAGCAACATTAGTGCTGGTGCACGAGATAGGAATCAGTAAATCCTAGGCTTCCAAGTGAAGCATAGTCTCAAATAGCCAATTAGATAATTTACTATGCACCATCTGGACATTGCATGTTAATAAAATTGAAACGAGTGGATGTCATTCATTCCCCACGGGCATGTGTGTATTCACATGGAGGAAATGAACAGAACAGTCCGAATCTCATGGTAACACTTTACTTAAAGGTATCTACATAAGAGTGACATGACTCTGTCATAACTATGACATGAAAAGGTCATGAACATGTCATAAACGTTATAAACAAGTCATAAACGTTTATGACTTCTGTCATTAAGTGTCATTTGTTTTTTGTCATGACAAGTTGACACTGTTTTGGCTGTCTTTGTAATGACAACTTGACATAACATTTTGTTTGGAGTGTCCTTATTAAGACAACTTGAAATTATACAGATGACATTACCAGAGGATGTCTTTGTCATGACAACTTGATACAAACAACTTGTTATTCATGACATGTTGACGTAATGGTTGTTAAAATTGGATGTGCAAGGTCAGACACCTACTGTATTCTAGCACTTAGATAGGTCAGGTGACAGGATATTTCACAAAACTGGCTGTCATGACACTATTACGTCAGTGTAACAAATACATTCTTTGACCTCAGTACCATCTTGCTTTGTTATTAAGTTATCATGAAGAATAAGACTGGCTGCCACTTTACTTGTCTGCGCAGCAGTGAAACAATGCACTGTCAACACTCCACAGTACTGTGATGGCACCTTTCTACCTACTGGCATCTATAAATCCTTAAGTGTGTGTGCTGCTGAAACGTGCATTATCTCATCTAGCCTACTGTATGTCACAACTACAGCTTCCTTCCTTCCTTCCTATGGCTCAACGCCGTTTGATACATTTGAATACTCCACACTCACCACTCCGCTTAGCACATCAGAGCACAGCACAGCACAGCACGTCCTTAGTACAGTACATACATGACAATGTCACATCCCGAGCACTACTAGCTCATCAGCGGATGGCTCATCGACGTGCATCTGTCATCCTCCAGCACTGGCACACACTGTGACATCCCCCACTGTGTTTGACATGCCCTGTGACAAAAGAGCCAATTCGGCTCCACATTAATTGCCTCTTTTCTGCATCTTCTCTCTCCCTCTTACCCCCTCTTTCTCTCTCTCCCCCTCTCTCTCTTTCTCTCTCTCTCTCTCTCTCTCTCTTTCTCTCTTTCTTCTCCGAGGCTCAACTGCTCATTTGCCGGGCTGGCGCTCCTGATCAGTGTGTGCTCCATTTGTCCCCGTGTGCCGACGGCCGAGCCGCCCGGCCCGTCCGTCCGCCCGTCCGTCCGTCCATCCGTCCGCCCGTCCGTCCGTCCATCCGTCCGCCCGCCAGCCGTGCCGGGCTTTGGCCAGAGAGAGAGAGAGAGAGAGAGAGAGAGAGAGAGAGAGAGAGCGAGAGAGAGAGAGAGAGAAAGAGAGAGAGAGTGAGAGAGAGAGAGAGAGAGAAAGAGAGAGAGAGAGAGAGAGAGAGCGAGAGCAACAGAGGGTCTTTTGTGCTGGCCTGCAGGGGCAGCAGGCCATGCTTCGTGGCGGGGGCTCCCCAACTCCTGCGGAGATCACAACCTGCTGGACCCCAAGGGCCGAGGACCTCACTGCCACTGAACCAGATGAAGACATATCATGGGGGGGGGGGGGGGGACACACACACACACAGATCAGGCTCCGTGGGAGGTTGACACCCCTGGTTTGGAGCCTGAGTGTGAATCACATGAAAGAAGCAGAAAATAATGAGTGGAGTCCAAACAGCCCGTGTCCCGGGGGGGCCCTGCGGCCCCTTTGGTCTGCTGGCCTCCTAATGGCACTTCGTGATCTGAAAATGTGGCTGCCTAGATCGGCTAAGGCCCGCCAGGGCTCCCCAACCACAAACCCACCAAGCCACGGGCCTCTGAAAATGAGGCAAGAGAAAAAAAAAAAAGCGGGCATGAGAGAAGTCTGTTGTTTCATGTTACTTCTCACATCTCGCCCCCCCATCCCCCGCCCCCCCCTCTCGCCCCCCCAATCACAGCGGAACCCCCACAAAAGGCCAAAACACAAAACAACAACAACAAGGAGACACGAGGAAAATACATTTTGTACCACCAGCTCATTAAATTCTCCTCCGAGTGGAGGTTGGCAACTTCTGCCTCTTTATTTCTAGTCCAGCTCCCTCACCCCGACACATCTGTTCGCTCTCTCTCTCACTCTCTCTGCCTGCTCTCCCTGTCCCATCTCTCACTCTCCCTCACTCACTCCTCTCCTTCCTGTCTCGCACATAGACGACAGAGAAACGACCTTGTCTGGTATAGGCATAATACCGACCGGTGGCCTGTTAACTTCCCAATACTAACCGCACCAGTGATTGACTCGGCGGTTCAATAATACAGTGAGGTGTGTGTGCTTTGTAAATGGACTGCAAGCAGATAAATGGTGGGCCTTAAATAGCCATCACACAACTGGGGGCCGGGTGACCTAAAACATAGTTCACTTCCCTTGTGTGACCTAGTATGGCTTTGAGGCTTGTTTTTGTGTGAAACGGTGCTAGGACAATCGCTAATGCTAAACTCAGTCTCTCACACACACACGCACACACACACACACACACACACACACTGTAACCATAATCACACGATACACACACTGACAACAGAGGACTCTCTTCTTATCTAACATCATTAGTCCAGACTCAGAGGCAGCATGAAGAACGCTTCTGGTTGCTCTCATTAGCGTAGGCTACACAGGAGTGGAGCTCCTGCCCATGTTGTCGTCGTCGTCCTTCGCCCCGGTGGCAGCGGCCGCTGCTCTCTGCCCTCACAAAAAAACGTTCTGCCAACTAAACTACAGCCCCCACAGAGGCTTCACTCCACCGACATCGCTCCTTTCTCACCAACTAAACTATATTACCCCAGACACACGCTAGCACCACCACTCGCATAGCTTATGTGAATTTACCACCACATTGGCCCACTTGCTCTTAGGATATAGACAAATCTGACAAAGAAATTAATACAGAACATTGGACGCATCTCTCTCTCTCTCTCTCTCTCTCTTTCTCCCACACACATACATGTGCGCATACAAAGCGGATAAACAAGCTGGGAGCCATGTTGTGTGTTGCTGCGTGAATGTGTTGTGTTGTGTGAATGAAAGAGCGCGTGTGTGGCTGAGCAGGGCGAGCGAGTGAGTGAGCAAGCGAGTGACCTAGATCCACACAGAGATGCCCCCAGGATCGCACGAGTCATTCATGTGGAAGGTGCCTCTGAAAGGGCGAAGGGAGAACTCTCGTCCCAAATGTGGGCTAATCTTCGGAGCCAAAAATGAGCCACGGTCCAGAGCGAGTGCACTTCATCATCATCATCAGGCTTTAGGAACGACGCATAAGCACTGACAATAAGAACGTGACCTTCTGCTCCTTCACCCATGTTCCTTACATGCTCAGCTTTTTATAGAATATCCACATGATTCAGCTTTATGTAACATCCAAAGGCTGTCACATAGGAGGTTTCTTGTGAGTATTATATGAGGATGGTTCTACATTATATTGAAGCAGGTTTGTTCAACATACTGAACGTTCTACTTCCTTGTTTAATACATCATGTTTTCTTGTGTAGCCTAGATTACAGAAAACTGAGTCTCATACAGCTCATGCTAGGCTACTTCAGCCAAAAAGGTTAGCCTGAAAAAGGTTTTAACAATCAAGAGATAATATAATAAAACATATCTTATTCCTGTGGAACTGTGGACTCAAATTGACAAAATTAATATTTGCTCTTCTAAATCAAGATTCCATTCGCTTGTGTTTACTAATGATGACTATCAATATTTTGTTGACTCTTCGGGAGTGCATATGGTGAAACTAAGGCACACTGTTTACTCTGTCTATGTCCTGAATGACCAACGTTTATCAGCATCGAGTCAGAGGTCCAGAGAGGCTAAGTCTGTCCACTCCCTAGGGAAGGACCAGCACAGCGCAGCCTCCTTGGCGGGTATGCCATTACAACCTTCCCTGGAGGCGGAAACAAATCTGTTCTGTCCCTATATTGTGACTGCTCCCATCCGGGAGGGATGACTAATGCCTGTCTGTGGGCACTGCGAATGACTGTCCTCCGGTGGCGACGGGTTTTTTGGGGAAGTCAGCTGTTCCACCTTAGAGGGACAGAGAAAAGGGAGTCTGGCTGCCTGCTGATGGCTGAGGCCTGTGGGCTGTGTGTTGAGTCTCTCAACATCTCCCCTGGTGGCTCTTTGGATTTGTTATCAGCAGCTTTGAATACTCTCTCTCAAGCATGAAGAGTGTTAACACACTTAGCCCTGGAAATGGACTCACCCACCATAATCTGGACAAACATGAATCTGGACCAGCAGTGAAGTGGTTCAGGATCACAGATGACGGGCTTGACCCCGTGAACTTCATCGGCAGATTCAACACAATCACTTTTGCATGTAATTTATACCAATGTAGAGACTCTAGACCTCTAGTTCCCTTGACCTTAATAAGAGCACTTCAGTGCCAACTAAAATGCACTTTCAGCTTCTCCTGAAAATGTAATGCCCCTACCCGGGAGATAAGTAGAGCTAAAACGTCAACGCAAATGTATCTTTGTTTTCTCTGAGCGGCCTGTACATTCCAGAGGGTGGAATCCAAACAGGTCAGTTTCCAGTCTCCAGCAATCTTTTTGGGAGAAGTCCATAAATGTCCATGAATGAGACATCCAAAAACATGGAGTCCTGTATCTTTCTGTAAGTCGAATGAAGTGGATATGAGATTTGAGCAGATTTACGTCAGGAGCTGTGGAGGCCATCCAGGTCAAATTCCTAAAGAACGACTCTTGGCAGAGTTTTGTGGTGCATGGCGAAAACAGTTGGGAATATCAGCACATTAGCTTGCCCTTGAGACTCTGCATTAAGTAAGAGAAAGTCTGACTTTGTACATTTCCTTCACTTTGCTTTGAACTGTATTTCACAAATCAGATCAACGATTTTTTTTTTTTTATAACCAAAACTATTACTTTCCTTGTCACTGAACTGTTACAGTGTTTCAACTGTTTGTTCTGTACTTTTCTCTGTTTTGGACACACACTGTCTATCAGATTCTGAATATGTCGTCAACTTCTGATTCATTCACGGCTAAACATTAATAATCTGGACGTCACAACACAGACCTCATGAGTCACCCTGCTCTGGACCAACACCCATGAGATTCCAGAATGCGTGTGTAGACTGTAGTCAATGATGTGGGATTCCAGGAACCACACAATCACAACGCTGATACGAGGTAAAAGTGTTGACCCATACATCACAGAACAAATTACAATGTTGTTTGTGCTCACAGAATGACCTGATAGGAGTGAGTGAGTCAATCTTATTATGACTTGAAGTTCACAACCCACAGAAAATGTTTCAAGTACTGTAGTTTGTTACTGTTGTTATTACTCTGAACAACATTCAGACGTCGATTATTTACTAACATCAGTCCCCTGTGCATATCACTATAGATTTACCCATTATGAGAGTAATGGCATACAGTACTGTATGAGCATATATGGAGAATGAATATCTGGTTGAACATCCCCATTACACTCATCCATCAATATCCATATGATACGAACTCTCGGTTCAGTGGCAGCTCAATGCCTTGTCATGAATCATACATCAAATTGTATTACACACTTAAGAGTACCCCCTTTTGCTACTCTGTCTAACAAACTATTGTGAAGTAACTGGATTTTACATAAATTGAGATACTTATCATAAACATCCCCATCCCACATCCATGGTCTTGAATATAAACCTAGCTAAAAAAACATACTCTCCCTAATACATCTTAGGTCATAATAAAGAAATGAATGTGTAGCATGATTGGGTAGCTATGAATCAACCATACTGAGCAGGTGCAATGCAGTGTGTGTGTGTGTGTGTGTGTGTGTGTGTGTGTGTGTGTGTGTATGTGTGTGTGTGTGTGTGTGTGTATGAGTGTGTGAATCTGTTTGTGTGTGTGTGTGTGTGTGTGTGTGTGTGAATGGGTGAGAGCATGCAGGCACTAGGCTGGCCTGTGGTCCCATTACTTTCCAGCCCAGTGGCTCCCACGCAAGATTGGAATGATCATTCAGGCGCAGGGCACTCTGCATCCCATGTGCTTGTTGTTCCTGCCATGGCGCTGCTACTGAACACTCAGGCGGCCCTCTCCGGCCAGACAGCAGCGCGTCCACTCCTATTCCACAAGACCAAATACAAACGTCCACTTCACGCGTGATATGTTTGAAGGACTCTGCGAAAAATGGCAGCTGCGCTGATGAAAGGCGAGCAAATGCCCTTTGTTATACGAACACAAAACCTCTCAGAGAGGATAAATATTGAAATGTTTAGACGTCAGTGAGCTGAGTAGTCACTCCATGTTCTTTCAAAACAGCAAT
The DNA here is from genome assembly GCF_963854185.1 of Sardina pilchardus. Lineage (NCBI taxonomy): Eukaryota > Metazoa > Chordata > Actinopteri > Clupeiformes > Clupeidae > Sardina > Sardina pilchardus. The sequence continues at coordinate 22,027,264 of NC_085002.1, read as the reverse complement.
TTCCCTCAAAAGGTATCAGTTGAGTTAGTCAGTCCATCAAGTGTCTGAACAGGATAAGGCAGTGATGGCCCTGCACTTTGATGAGCATACTGTACATGGTTGACTAGTTTCTCCAGGTGCTGGTGTTCTTACAGTGGTTATTAAGCTCCAAGGTGTTCCTCATGCAGTACTGTACACTCAAGCTACACTTTAGAACATCATCAACCATTCTGGGATGTTATGAAATCCCAGTCTTAGTCACCTGACCTATACAGTATACATTGCATAACTCTTTTTTTGTCACTGTAACTATAACAACAAATGAAATGTGTGAAACAGATGCAAAGATGCTCGAAAGTTGCAAAATAAGAACACGACATACAATGTCTGGAAGAGCGAAAAATATGGTCTAACTGCACTGTAAAAGGAGGACATTCGTTCTCACACAGCAACCAGACGTCCTCACTCACACCCTGCATACTTGTCATACTATCTTACATGTTTAACAAGACCCACATACAGTAGTGTCAAAACCAAATCTGAACTGCTGCCGTTTTATGTGACATGTCTGGGGTACATTTCATCCATAGTGGAAATTTTGCAATTTTTTGCAGATGCATGATTTGCTAATATCATGCAGGTGTGCGTTTTAATACAGTAAACAAGTGTGGTTTCAGATGCTACATTGTAATAATGTGTCACTATTCATTTGGCTTCTATATTCAACAGAAATGTTCCGTAAAAAGAGACATGTTTAGACTTACGAAATACGTCGTATAGTGATTTAGAGATTATTTGAGAAGTCATTTTTATGGCTTCAATCAAAAGTGTTACCCTTTATTGAGCTACTATGCTAACTAAGAACAGATTCAAATGTTCACGTTTTTCAGTAAGAAACAGAATGACAGTACATGTTGCCATTTTGAGCATAAAAGCATAAAAGGTCATTGAGTTTTCATTCAAAATTAACCTATGAATTGTGTGTGTCACATCAGGGAAATGAGTCATGACTCATACCTATACTGTAGCTCTGTACTGTATGTACTGTACCACACAGGAGAGTGAAGGACTGAATCATAGTCTGCAGTGGAGTCTGCTTGCTCAGTTTGATAAAGTTGCATTAGTCATATATTACGTCTATTTTCAGTTGGGGATTTTTTCTTCATGTGTTGACAAAGTAAGTGGCACAATGTGGGCAGACACACGCACACACACACACACACACACACACACAGACTCACACAGACAGACAGATTTCCAGACAGCAAGTCTCTGTAGGGGTCAGGTGTGAAACAGTAGCAGAATACAGTTTTTTCCATCAACCTTCTCCATTTTGTGGAGGTCACTGTGAGTGACCTTTCTGTTTATGCCCCCTCCCCCCCGTACTACGGACGGAGGCAGTGACCGCCCGCCGCGCCTCAACAACGGCGTCTCTGTGGTCTGCGAGCGGCCGGCGCTCGTCCCGCCACCACAACACGTCCAGTGTTCCAAAACAACGAGACGTGTCTGCCGTCTGAGGTCACGCAGAGACACCACCGTCTGCCATTGGTGCTCTCACCCCCCGCCACTAACTTCTGCTTTCCCATAAACGTGGTGGTACTTGCGCCTAGCACACACCCGCACTCAGCTTCCCCTCTTTTGGGGGGGGGGGGCTTTTAAGCTGTCAGCTCCGAGTCAGGACCTGCCAAAAGGCTTTGATGCGGCTGTCTCAAAAAAATGGTATCAAGTTCAATCACAATCAGGTAGCAGAGCCGGACTGATGTTGAGGTGATATCATCTGAGGTGTTAGAAACCTGCTCTTTGTTTAATGTAAACAGGAGCTCCGACTGTGACAAACACAGGAAGCTTGTGTGAGCCAATGACCCAGATATGTTTTTCATGAAACATCCTGTGGCATTCGGTGTGTCACCTGAGTATACTGTAGGTGTGGGTGAAAGGAATCTTAATAGGCTAACAATGAAACATCAAACAGATCTCTGATACTGGCTGACAATGTGACCTGTCTTTTGTCATTCCATATAAGTTAATAAGAACTGTTTCAAAGACATGTGGGCCCAAAGCGCACACACAGTCTATTTTATTTCGTAATATTTCTACACTGTCTGGTCTCCCACAACACTATGGTGAATGGGTTTCAAGCATCAAGAGGCAAATGGAATATGCTTTTAACTTATGAGATTACGGCTGAGGATAATATCGCTCTAATAAGGTTTCGTGGTTCTCATCGAGTTTAGTTTGGCGAAAGGTGAAACTTAATGACAATGAACCAAAGCAGTGGGCTCGGGTGTCGAGTGAGTCAGCCCTGCTTTCAAACCTGCCCTCCCTCGCCTCCTCCTCCGGTCTTACGCAATAATCAGCCTGTGAATGAGATTCAGTGGCACTGTGTTGCCTGAATAGAGGTGAGAGAAAGGTTTAGATCCATTTAGGGAGGACTTAGTGTCTGTGTCTTGCAAGTGCAAGGAAGGGAGAATCATTCCAGTGAGTTTGCTCCCAAACCATCTTGCCTGTCAAAAAGAGTGGCTCTGTATATTCCGTTGCTGTGAATGTCGCAGGTCCACGCAGCAACATCTTATGATGAATCGACAACAACACTGCCAGCTGAGGAGTGTTATTATAGCCTGCATCAGAGCCACTTAAACACAGACATTTTATTTTGCGGTAGATGAACCAAAAGAGTGGAGTTGAGTGAAAGCAGTGCCCACAAAAGTGATTGCGATCATATAATACATGTATATATGGTAGCAGATTGTGCTGCTGGGTTTTTTGTAGTTGCTACCGCTCACATAAGCTGGCTTTTGATTCAACCAAAAGTGATTATGATATACAAGTTGGGGTAATGAACATGTGGCAATCAGACACATTTGTCTCCAAGTCATTATGCGCATGCCCAGCTTTCAGAGGGTCTGTATTTTGCTGTGAGTGTGTTTTTAGCATTGTACAGTATGTGCATTTGCATTTGTCAGTACATGAATTGAACTTTTTTGAGGGCAGAGGACTTAGCAATACCTGGCAAAGCTTCTTTGGTGTATTACCTACAGTATTTTCCACTGGACCTTCTCGATCTGGCCCTTTCAGGTATTTCTCTGCGGTGGACACAGCATACAAAAGAGGCCAAAAGCAACACACATAGTTTCTTTACAGCGCTGAAGGTCTGGTTCCAATATAAAGGGCACGGAAAACAAATCACAGCCATTTGTGCTTGAGTGAGTGATATGAAGGGGATGGATGTAAACAAGCTAAGAGCATGGCAGCGGTTATTGGGGCTGAATAAAAAAAAAAAAGAAAAAACACGGATGCCACTGAAGCGAGACAATGCACGGGCCAGCTGGCGCAGCGTGAGGGCAGAACATAGCTGACGGGCTGTTCCCGGCTAACTCCATCTCCACCACAACACCGCTGCTCACCCTCCAGCCCCCCTCCACCGCGCACACAGCCAGTCAGCGCGGGCACTGCCACTGCCACGCTGGACGACGGGCGGGCGACACTCCGTAACGTTCACTGACCTGGAGGACAGTTCAGACATGTTTAGGTCAACCCAACACTACCTCGCCAAATGCCTGACCTTAGAACCATTGTTGAACCGGACCGCTTTGCTCCCAAAATGGACATCTAGCACGCACAGACACACTCAGTGGCGGATGTCCGATAAATCGGTAGTGCCGACGCACGCTGACGTTGCTTGAATGACACGGAGGACGTTGACCTCTTGAATAGAGGCGATGCTGTATTGACGGCTGACGGCCGTTCCAGTCGGGGAGCTCTTAGAGAGAGCTCAATAGGGCGGTGACGTGAGTGCCTGGGCCAGACAGCGCCATTCACTCGCTGGACTCCCTGGCCGGTCAGTATAGCCGCGCTGCATGGCCACGATGACCCTTGTGCACTGGGCACTGCTGCAATCATGGCCAGGTGTCATTAGCTAAGCTCTCCGAGCTCATCTATCGAGAGGCCTATTAGACAAGATAAGATGGGCAATCCCACCGAGAAATGTGGTGCTTTTTCAGCAGTCGCTCTGGGGAAATTACCCATAATGACATCTAAAACTGTCCCTCGGTGACAATAAGTGAAACTTTGTGGCTAGTGGATACACAAACGTAAGAGGAGGAATAAGATAAACACCACCCTGTTAAAGTAGTTATTCATTTTGAGAGGAAAATAAGAGGTATATACTAATTAAATAACACTGTGTGTAGGGCTACCGCTGAGCTCTAAGGCTAGAGAGGGTCAAAAGTATCTGACTGACCCACATCTCAGCAGTGGCTTAGAGTATTGCTTAAGTAGACATTTCACACTGTACGCACACAGACACTTACTCACACACACACACACATATATGCCCCCACAGCCACACACACGTGCATGCACACACACACACACGCACATATGCCCCCACAGCCACACACACGTGCATGCACACACACACGCACACACACAGTAGGAAGGAAACACTTGACCAAAGCCAGTTTCTGCAGTCATGCAGTGTTGTGATTAAAACAAACACCACACAATATGTATACATGAACACCCTGTGCGTACAGTACATTAGAATAGCCAGCCTTTCTAAGCAGTACAGTCCAGCTTTTCCAGACGAGCCAGCTTGTAGTGGGAGAGGTGAGAAGTTTGGCGCTGGAGCACACTTCCTCTGCTGTCACACTGGGTGCAGCAGACAACAACAACAACAGTTGCATTGTGTTTGCCATGCGCCAGTTAGAAATAAGAACTGAGCGTGAGCGTCAGCGTCAGCGAGTTTGTGTTATTTATATCCGGCACACTTTTTTAAACAAACGCGTTGGTCTTGCCCAAGAATAATGTGATTAAGTGGAGACCGCAGTAGCAGTGAGCCTTCTGTTATGTAAGTGCAGCGGTTTTCCACCAGGAGCTGCACAGTGTGCTAACCCAGAGCGTTATACAGGCAGTGCCCGGGTTAGCGTGGTGTGCTACTCTTCACATCCGATCACATCACATCACATCTGTGACCCCTAGCCTGTAACCCCTAACCATGCATGATGCAGGAGCTCACATGCACGCAACGGCAAACAGACCAGCACGGTAACAACCCTTAACCCATGATGTATAAGCTCTACATATACACAAACTGACAGCAAAGCAAAGGAAAGCTGAAGAAAACTACAGTACGACAAAGTTAGCAAACACATATAACACATTATGAGAACAAATCCCCTTTCTTCTCTTGAGCGCTGAAACAAAGCAACAAAGCGCTGCACAGCCATAATTGGCAAACAAAGTTTGGCTTGAGACCAGGGCCACTGAGGACGCCGCGCGCGCGCGCACGCACCATACGGCTTTTCTGCTGCTCGGTCTGTGGTTTGGTGTTCGTGCTAAATGTATGTCACTGCACAACAGAGGATGCAGAGCACAGACCACATGACCCTGAGAAAGAGACAGAGCAAAGGCCAGAGACAGAGACAGACTCACACACACACACAGAACACAGAACACAGGCAGAGACGGACAGAAGATTATTAAAAGACATATGAGACAGATAAAAAAAGTGTGTGTGTGTGTGCGTGCGTGTGTGTGTCTATGTGTGCGTGTGTGTTTGTGTGTGTGTGTCTATGTGTGTGTTTGTGTTTGTGTGTGTGTGTGTGTGTTTGCCTGTCTCAGAGTAAGAGAGAGAGTGCGGGAGCATTTGTTTATGTGTATGAGAGAGAGACACAGAGAGACAGAGAGAGAGAGAGAGAGAGAGAGAGAGAGCAAGTATCCGTCTGTGAGAGAGAGACATAGAGACAGAGAGAGTGAGGGAGACGGGGAGAAAGCAAGCTCGTACTCACAGTGCTGCTGGACGACGAGGTGCCCAGTCAGTGGCGTAGCTCAAGCCAAGCCTGCGGAGTCGCGTGTCCACAGGCGGCGTGCGTGGGGAGGAGGAGGAGGAGGAGTGGGGGTGTCAGGGATGGGGAAGAGGAAGGGGGGGGGGGGAGTTCGTCTCTCAGCTGACACCCTCACCGACAGGAGTAATCCACTCCAGAGGTATCTGCCCACTGCCGCGTACGTCAGAGCAACAGTCCTCTCCGGGGTCTTCTGTGACAGCCGTCTCCCTGGCTCTCCGACCTCACCTCTCCACACACACAAACCGTTTAGATAAGAAGTGTGAGAGAGGGAGAGAAAAAGAGAGAAAGAGAGAGAGAGAGAAGGAGAGAGAGAGAGAGGAAGAAAAAAAGGGAACAACTAAAAACAAACAGGGAGAGCAAAAAAAATCCATACGGCAGGAAAGCATGTCTGAAGGTTTTTATACCCACAGGTCTGTCTCCACCCCCTCCCCCTTGTATCTCCGCCTCCATTGTTATAGCAACGGCCAATCAGGCAGCAACTTCAAACAAGCCCTTCTCTTCTCTGTAAATGCAGCACGGAGTGGCTCTTTGCTTAGTGGTTAATGTAACATCCCACTGTATGTGTGTATGTGTGTGTGTGTGTGTGTGTGTGTGTGTGTGTATGTGTGTGTGTGTGTGTGTGTGTGTGTGTGACAGAGAGTGCTTCATTGTGAGGATTGCAAATGTGTTTAATTAGCAGATTCAAGCATGAGGAGTCCCAGTGGTCTCTCAGCATCCAAGCGTACTACTGAGGGGGGGTGGGGGTGGGGTGGGGGGGACGCTTTTGGACACACAAGCCATGGAACACTGAATCACTGAATTCACTTATTTAGACATGCAAATAAAATGTGAAATGTGCACACACACACACACACACACACACACACACACACACACACACACACACACACACACACACACACACACACACACAGACACATACGCACACACACAGTCACACACACATGTACACACTACACACATGTATTGTTAATATACAAAGAGTCTCTGAGAGTGATAATTGTGATAATAAATGGATCAGATCGTAGGCACACTCACTGAAACTGCTGTTAACCAAAATAAATGATGCTGCTTACGAGCTGTCTCTTTTGGCCACCCTGACCATGAAAAAAGCAAATGTTTTCAACAAACTGCTTAAAAGCCCTAAATGATGACACAAAGGACTTGTGTAATGCTTATCATAAAAGTACTTTTTCTACAATGTAATTGTGTTTCTGAATGTCAAGATAAACACTTTCTCGTGCCATTCATTAGGAAAATACTGCCCATAAGCAGCATCAAATATACTCATCTATTTTAGTCTCTATTCAATTACACGCTGATTGAGTCCACACAATGCAACATTTTGTCAAAAAAAGACAATAAGACAACAAGCCTCTTTTCACAAAACAACACCCAGTTTTGATTATTCAACAACAAAAAGAAATGACTGGATTTCGCCAAGGAAACGGTGATTGTGTGCACCTGTGAACGGTAAACACTACTAACTTTAGAAAGACTAAGAGGTATTTATTTAACGAAGAGCGGCTGGGTTCAGAGGCTAATGTGTGAGGCAGGGCAGTGGAGTAGGTTTTTACTGGTAGGTAGCAGTCCTCCAGACTTCCAGGAAAAAATGAATGCACTTCCCAGCTCCTCTTATCAAAGCTCATTGTAAGACCATGTGTATACAAGGCTTGCATGATGAAAAGGACATCAATTATGTGGCACAGGCAGCCTACGCTTTTGCATATGTTGACCATTTGAATGGGAAATCCTGACTTGAAAAGCTTTAATCAAGAAATGCTTATCATCATTAATGCACATAAAATATGAGAATGGTTGGATGGAAATCTATGTATTGACTCACGTGTTCATTTTGAGATCTACAGTTCACACACACACACACACACACACACACACACACAGAGAGAGAGAGAGAGAGAGGGAGAGAGAGAGAGAGAGAGAGAGACACATTCACACATGTGTTAACCTTGTGTGCACAATGTGTCCCCACTTGGCTGTCTGTGTAAATATTTTCAATTACACTTTACCTGAATGTACTGCATCTACGTAAGAGTGGCATGACACTGAACATGTCATACATATTATAAACAAGTCATGAACATTTATGACACAATGCTTCTGTCATTAAGTGCCATTTGCTTTTTTTTAGAGTTAGAGTTAGGGTTAGGGTTAGGGTTCAGGTGACATGACAGCGTCATGTGTTCACGACAGTGTCATTTCACTCCTATGCAGATACCTTAAAGTAAAGTGTTACCTATAATCTATAGTCTGTTCATTTCATTTGAACCAAAGAGTTACCTTATACTGTAGGACAACCTAATCTAATTATTAGATTGTAGGTTGTCCTATATGGTAACGCTTTTGGTTCATGATAGATTCTAATATGTCGTAGATTTTACAGAAACAAGTGACACTGTCATTTCTCTCTCTCTCTCTCTGATAACCTAATCTGATCAAGAGGTTCTTCACGAATACACGCTTAAGATGGCTAGACTTTGGGATCACTGAATGTGAAGTGGTAAGCCGTAATTTATTACACAGAACAGTGTGAGATCAGCAAGCGTTAGAGACAGGAACTGAATCTGTTGAAGGTAGGCCATGCTAGATGATGAAGTTTTTGTTAATCTTTATTTTTCTTCATCATGTACCTCATCAACTTTTCTTCAACTAACATAATATTTGCCTTTTCGTCCCTTGCACCACATGCCTGGAATTAGCACCATTTTACATGCGGTCCATTCACTGTCTTTCTAATTGATATCATTGTTGCTGTCTTGACCAGAACTCCCTGGCTGAAGAGACATTGTGTCTCAATGGGAGCTTCCTGGCAAAATAAAGATTAAATCAAATTTGAACCAAAACACGAGACCAAACAAAGACCAAAACAAACACACGAGAGAGGTTCACTCCTCCCTCCAATGCCCCCCAAGAAACTCCACATGCTTTGTTATTGTTTGGGGGGCATGCTGCCCGCACGTGTTTGTTTCCAGTTCACGGAGTCAGGGCTGTGTAAGGAGACCAGTTTTGTTTACAGTGCTCTTGCAGAGAATGGGCAGCCAGTGTATTGTGAGGAGATACTTGCTGAATGCTACAAAGAAAGTGTTACGGGTTAGAAATGGCTCATGCAGTGGAAACCACCAATAGTGCCTCTGTGTGTGACTTCTCACAATAGAAGCTGGACAACCACTATTGCTTGTTGTTTGGTAATAGTAATAATTTGGTAAAATAGAAAATATTTCAGTCTAAGGTGCTCTATGCTTCAAAATACCCACATTATGTGTGTACAGTAGTTGAAAGGGAATGCCTGCAGCAGAAGGAGACTGAGTGAACACTATGTTAGGGTTGATTTTATCAGGTGAATGTAGACAGGTTTTCCCTCTGAAGTCACCTCTTCTGAAGCGTTATCATTTGTCATTAGTCACACATGACATTATTATGCTGAAGAGCAGTATCAGGCCAGAGCTCCAACATCCCCAAATGGACACATTCAATAGGGTCTATTTTGTTAAGCAAAACAAAGCAAAGTGCAGACAGCTGGGCAGCAAACAGCCAATGATGCGAAAGGTCAAAGTGCATCATGGAGTGTATAACGGTAACCAACAAACAGCACACTGTTACGTAATGGCACCATTTGTCTGTATAAGCTCCAGCTATGGATCCAGACAGTGGACTCACAAAGCCACATGGATTGTTATCAGTGCTTGACAACATTCCTTTTGTGAAACCTGATATGTATCCAGTCGTGCCACCCCACTGTGTGAAACAGTAGATGATCAAAGGATTCATCTCATTTTGTAAAAAAAGATGGTGCCTGTGTAGCATATTTTAGGTGATGACTGTTACAAACAGTGAACACAACACACAGTTCATCCATCAAAACATATCACCCCTTGACAAAACCACCTGAAAATAGATTTGTTTTATGCAACACAATTAATATCACCAAGCAAAAATCCAAGCTGCTACTGCACTATGAATGGGCATTTAAAATGATGAACGAATAACCAAACGAGCTCAATCATACGGGATATGATCATCTGTTCATCCTGCATATTTTCTGTTGATTATCGTGTGCTGTGTGCTCCCTAATTGGCCTATTTTCAGCAATTTTCAATCAGGAATAAAACAGATTTACCATCAAACCAGTTGCCAGCATAGCAACATACATTTGATCATCATAGATCAAGATCTTGTGCATTTGAATGGCCGATGCTGGTTGTATCCTGGTATGTTATGCCAAAACAAGTCTCCTGAAGCATGTTTTCAAAGCTAGATACACATAAGCAGAAAGTCCAGAGCAATTGGCTAGAGATCTTCACAAAATGATCAATGGTCATCTGCAGTCCTCCCCAAAGACAGCTTCGGCCAACATCAGTGAACTGATAAAAGAGTGATCTATCAGAAATCAAAGAGTAAACAGAGCTGAGATGTTTCTTTTAATGAGACATCTCATGCTGGCTCTGCTTTTTGCCATATTCACATGCAGATCCCCTGCAAAAGGCTGAACATAGAGGTCTTCTAACACCTCTGGATAAAACATTTTGTAGCACATATAGCACACAAATATAGCACACATGCACACAAGGTGTGAAGCACATCTTTTGGAAACACAACTCATGTGTCTCTTGTTTACACATCTGCAAGGAAAAATAATAGAGAGATTCTAAATAAATAAAAAAAAGGTCTGCAACAGATTACATACACCAGTCCACTAAAAGTAATTTGTGAAGCCAATTCTTCAGGGGAATGTTCACACCTCCTGAGAACTTGCAAAGTCCACTGGACTGAATTAATAGCACATTGTCAAGAGAAACCTCCCTCAGAGAGAGAGAGAGAGAGAGAGAGAAAACAGACACAGCCCTGTGATATATTCATACTAATAAGGGCTTGGAGGGGTCTGGATAAAAAAAAATGGCCTCTTCTCTGGTGTCACCCACTGTGCGCTGAATAGTAGGGCTGACAAATCAGACAGCTCAGCAATTGAACACTGTTGTTCACCACATACTGTACAGTGCAGTACAGTAGGCTAATGTAAACAGCAGTCTTATCCAGTACGGTTTGTAGTATGGGTAAGAAACACCGTGAAAGAATACACTGGGCAGAGAATAAAACCTGAGAATCAAAAACACTGACTGCTGTTGTTATTGCAACTGAATGTTCCAAGACTCTTATTTGAAATAGACAGGGGAGACCTGACTCCCTTGAATCCCACTGACCTTGGCCAGTTTTGAGAGGAAAGGCTGTCTGGAAATTTTTATTTATTTATGTTTTGGTATTACTATCTGATTTCCTCAGAGGTGCCCTTCAGTGCAATCTAAAGGTTTTGTGAGTGAGTGTTCCACAAAATTAAAATCTATTTCAGGGTTGCTGGCACCAAACTGTCGGGTTAATATTTAATGAACAAACAAGAGTCGGGCCGCACAGACTGAGGCCTCAGTGCCCCTGTGTGTGTTTACACAGGGCCTATCTGCAACTTTTAAATAGCCTGCCGTGATTCATGAGGGCATGGCCGGGAATACCCAATGTAAAGGGGCATCCCTCATTGAACTCCACCTCCTCCAGCAAGAAATGATGAGTCAGCATATTTACCATATTAGGCACTCCATCATGTTAGCTCCATTAGAGTAGCATTTTCGGGATCTGGTCAGATTGATTCTACTGACGAGGGTGCTCTCAACGGTAATATACCCATTTAAATTGGATTGAAAAGTGCCTTCTGATGGTTATGTTTTCTGGAATAGACAATATGAGAGTCAAGTATCATTTGCAAACACGCTGATAAATTAAAAGTTTATCTTCTACAGTCTTATAGAAATTAATCATCTCAAGTAGTTTAGTATTATATATTATGATGTATGGAATAATTGTGTCTGATTTTCACACAGCAAGTTAAAATGCGAGATGCTGTAATGAAAACGGGAGAGAGAGAGAGAGAGAGAGAGAGAGAGAGGCCTTGTTTGTGCCATCCCTCAAACAAAATATCTTTAGCACAATTCATAATCGCAACCCACTGAAAAAAAAGCCAAGACCAAACACAGATGTCCGTGTAGGATTTTACTGCAACGATGAAGAAGAAAGTCCTTCTCTCTTTACATAATGATGTTGGCATTTAATTAGTGTTAGCATTGCGCCTGTGCATGATGTCTGAAGGTCAAACTGGATGCCTACAGGGTCTGACTGAGGACTGGGGAACAGGGCAGACTGGCATCAGCTGGCTCTCTCTCTCTCTCTCTCTCTCTCTCTCTGTCTCATGCAGAGCGGATGACTAGGGTCACATGAAACCGTGTAATGCCTGTGATACTTTAACCAGAGGTTCGGGCTCTCCGCTTTGATTAAAATGGAGTGATGGAATAGAGCAGTCTTGTTTGTAAGGGATAAATGATAAATCAGTATGTCTTGACAGTGTTATCAATTCAATTTTCAATTCAAGTTTATTGCCATATACTCATAAAAATAATTTATAAGTAATGAGATTCATTGTGCTCAAGTGTCCAGAAATAAATGAGAAAAGAACAAAAAAATAAATAAGAAGAAACAACTAGCCTTTAATCACAACTACCTACTACTAGATATGTATATGAAATACCATAAAATGATAGTGACATAATGGAAAGAAATATTGACACTTTCAGTCTCATCAAAGTCCCTTCACTTGGTGGCCATATTGAAATGCACTTATCGGGCATCTTTTTCAGGCAGAGCTGCGTTGCACAAGGCCTCACAACACCAACCTTGCTCATCTGTTTCCACCGCCGAGATCACACAACACGATTGGTACGATGTATTCACAACACACCACATGATTGGCAGAATGCATTGACGTGTCTACTTTTGGCTGCGGAAGGTGCAGGATATGTGGAGACAACTGCCATATTGGCATTACATTTCTATGAAGGATTTTTTTGAGCGTCTCCTTATTAGAAAGTCTTTGGTCGTACAATTTACAGATATATATATATATTTTAAAGTATTTTTGGGCCAAATGGGAGAGAGCAGGGATGAGATCCGGAAAGGACCACAGGGCAGAAATCGAACCCGGGTCACCGGTGTGTGGTGCAGGTGCCCCAGTTGCGCCACAGGTGGGACTCAATTTAGAGATATTTAATTTACTGTGAGATATATCATCTTGGCGCGAACATGTTTTGGAAACTGGTAGAAACTCATTAATTTGTCAACATGACCACTATAATGAGTAATAATAACAGTCAGTTATTATTATTATTATTATTATTATTAGAGGAAGTAGTAGGCTAGTAGAAGTAGTGGTAGAATCGTAGTAGTTATAACAGTAATAGTAGTAGGGCCTAGTAGTAGTAGTAGTAGTAATAGTATTGCTATTATTGTTGTTTCTATGACTGAATGAATTGGTCTTAAAAGGTCTTTGAATGTTTCTTGCTATAGCAGTGTATGTCACATGCAAATAATGTCATAGCATCTAACTTTGACAGTTTATCATAACACACTTTGTTATGTCAGACTAGATAACTGTTGTGATAAATAGTGACAACATCTTGAGCATGATTATAATTTCACTGTGTTAGTCCAAGGTTGACCAAGTTGAAAGTTCAAGTAAACTGTTACCTCATTGCCTAAGTGGAGATACGAAAAGACAGGTACCGACTTACCGGTATGCGTTCTAGAAAAGTCCAGAACTTCCGTCCATCCAACGGCGTCGTCTGCCTGGCTCAGTGGCTCATGGTCAACGGAGGGCTACTGTCTCTCCACATATGCGTCACTCGGGCTTAATCAAAGCTATCAGTACGTCTACGATACCAGTTATCATTGTCATTCAAAAAGGTAAACATCTGCACCATCGCGTTTTCATGCAGGCAAGAGATGATACAGCCATTATATTTCCTCCCTCTATGGTTCATTCTTGCTCGCTGCTTGCTCATAAAACGGCTCTAAGACGCGCGAATTGATTTCCGTGCGTGAAGTCAGGTGAATGCCAGTTAGTCAGTAAGTTGTAGGCCTTCGTGGAAGAACTTGGACAGGCCTATCAAAAACGAAAAACAAGGCAACAGAAAACTGAGTGGGAGAACAGCGACATTTAACCAGTGTTTCCCCAAAGGTAGGCTATAAGAAAGATGTAGGCAGACAACTTTACCCCTCGAACAATGTATTGTTAGCCACAGTAGCCTGTCTTTTGGTGTGACTTAAACCTGACTGCTTATCCAGTTTTAACCATGATTCTAGAATTTGTTTTGTGCACATCTGTGCATTACCATTAGCCTAGACCGAAGTGAAATTAGTTTGATGTTGGATGTTCGGTATTACCGTTACCATTGACAAAACACATCTGTAAGAGCAGCAGACATAAACTATAGGCCAACATAGGCTACGGTATCTCAATACCCTTTTCAATTTAACATAAAACAAAGTCAGGAGGCCTCTTCATTAACAAAAATAAGCTATACAATAAAAAAACAAGAACATAACATTAACATGTAAACAGATCATTTAGGGGTTATTTGCAATGAGCTATCCCTGCCTTGCCTAGGCCTACAGACTAGAGGTAGAACATAAGCCTAACAGTGTTCCTTTGTTAAGACTATAAGATAAGGTTTATAAGATTTTAAATGTTCGACCCTCAGTAAAATGTCATGTTAAGGTTGGTTTACAGTAACATTTGTAACCTTTATATTATTCAAAGCTTGCTCAGGAGCTAGGCTTACTCCCTTGATGTAGGCTACAGTAGTATGTGATAGATAGATAGATAGATAGATAGATAGATAGATAGATAGATACTTTATTGATGTGATGAGATCAAACTCCCAATAGACTTGCATAAAATCAGTTGAATCTAACAATCTGTCAACAGCCTAATATGCTATCAATATATTATAATAGAATATACGTTTTAAGTCAATTCATTAATTAGTTTCCACAAAATTCACCAAAAGTCATCATTTGAGTAGACTGGGTAAACCCAGCCCGATCTGCCGACAATTGGATTTCACCCTGCAGCTCAGACTGGAAACCTGCACATGTTTCTCTGCTGCTTCCTGTCCACCTTTGCTGGATCCAATCACAAACAGGCTTATCCACCAGGCGCACCCAGATCGTTGGTCTGATTAGTTGAAGGATTCAAATGTGTACAGCCATTTTAACTATGCCCATTGATCATGCCTCTTGTGTAGTGGAAATATAGTGCAGATTCCCCAGACTAATGGTCAATCTTAAAAGATTGATCTTAGTCTGGTGATGGCTGGGCTATCATTTAAAAGGTTATTTTTTCAAAATGTCTGTCACTGGGGTGCATGACCCCCAACCCCCCCTAACATTTGGGAGGCCCAAAAGTATTTAATAACATGGGGACCACATTCTCCAGCAGCACCCAATCAATAATAAGTATATGAGACAGCAAGGTTGTGTGTGTGTACTGTGTGGTCGTGGACCTATTTGGAAGAGAGTCTAGGGCCTTTATTTAGTCCCAGTCCATCCATGCAAGAAGACATCAGATCCCAAATCAGTCGGTGAAATTGTTGTCAAACAATTAAGTCCCTTTCCCACATAACTTCTAGAAGTTACCCGGACATATTTACCCAGGTAGAGGCACGACACGGACGTTTCCCACATGAGCTTTATGTCCGAGTGAGATACGGGTAATTGTGTTCACACTAGACCCGAGTAGGAGCCGCGAGGGGTGGGGCAATGTCAGCACTTGCAGGGGGAGGGAGATGACGCTAAATAAATGCGTTGTTGTGCTGTGTTGCCTGGATGATGCGAACTTACATCAGATCCAAAACATCATGAAACAACAGAAGTAGTTAGCTCGCTAGTCAGCGGGAGCTAGCATAGAGGAAAAAATAGCTAACGCCAGGACCACAGTAAACAAAGCTCTACTTCAACCCTCTCTGGTATAAACATCCAACACAACAAATGAATAGTAAATAATGACACACCTGGGGCCTGTACTACGAAGCGGGGTTACTGGCTTAGCTGGGTAACTTCGAGAATAAGTTGATCACGTGTGGCGTAACTTCCCGGTTAACCCGTACTACGAAAGGTGGATAGGTTTTAACCTAGGTATGCTGCCATGGCAATTTACGCTGCATCTCAAACCTGCTCCGAGCAGGTTATGATCTTGGTTAACCCGAGGTTTGCGGTTAACCACACCCCACAATGTCGACGTAGGCTACTTGGAAGATACATTATTGGAGCGCAAATTGTAAGCGCCTCTCTTCGCAAGGCGAGAGTTTTTTAAGACCGCCAGAATCTTTCTCCATATAATATTCTCTATGAAAGATACATTCTCAGCCGAGGGAATTCGTTGCATTTGTCAGCTGATCGAGGCAAAGTGGAGGCTATAAGCATTGGCAATATAACATATTTTCATAATTAAGAAATATTAATGCAAGCTATAACTAGGCCTATAAACCTTCTGAATGTTCTTGAGTTTCATTTTCACCTGCTGCCAGCGGCACTGCCGTTGCATCTAAAATGTTCACAGGATAGGCATACACTAAATCAGTCAATGGGGCTAAACATTCAATTATCCTTTATTACAGTGCATGAAAATGCACTGTACTGTTCTTCCTAGGCTTCTTCTTCTTCTTCTTATTACAGTGCATGAAAATGCACTGTACTGTTCTTCCAAAACTTCTTCTTCTTCTTCTTCTTATTATTCCGCTGATCAAATTCATTTTTTCTATTCAGCTTGAACCGTTTAACTTAGAAACTTCATTCAAACGTCGCAACGTAGGTCTTAAATAGGGGAATGCTGCTAAGTATTTTTCAACTTTGCAACTTTTATACTTTTTAAACTATAAATTAAAAACTATTACAAATTTCCCCATAGACTTAACATTGGCCTCTATGACATCACAATCGGATCATTAAGCAATTAGAATCTTATGCCAGGTGGCCAGCCCCACCTGCAGCAGCTCTCTCTCTCTCTCAGGCTACATACACTGGCTCTCTTAAGACTAGACAGTTAAATTGATTACACCTGTATCTGTATCCACTACTCTCAGTAGAGAGCTGTGTCTCTCCAGTCTACAAGAATATAAGGCACATTCCATCCAACTGTCTATCCATTCATCTTCTTCAGACCATTCACTCATCCACCCATTAAACTGTCTATCAACATCTATTAAACAATCTGCCTATCAACATCCATTAAACTCTCTGTCTATCAACATTAATTAGACTATCTACATTCAACTTTTAAATGATTTACTCTGTCTCAGGCTTTAAGCACACTCTCTCTTAAGACTAGCCAGTTAAATTGATTACACCTGTATCAACTACTCTCAGAGAGCTGTATCAGTGTCTCTCTTAACAAGAATATAAGGCACATTCCATCCAACCTTCTATCCATTCATCTTCTTCAGACCATTCACTCATCCACCCATTAAACTGTCAATCAATATCTATTAAACAATCTGCCTATCAACATCCATTAAACATTCTGTCTATCAACATTAATTAGACTATCTACATACAACTTTCAAAGTATTTACTGTGGGTGCCTCTCAAGCAGCGTTTATATGTCCTACCTCGCTCCTCGATCCTCAATGATCTACATAAAGAAAGATAGAAGAAGGGCTAGACTATCCCATTGTTGCCGCTCCATCATTCTTTATGTAGATCAGTGAGGATCGAGGAGCGAGAGAGGACGCGTAAACGCTATATGAGAGGCACCTTCTGTCTCAGGCTTTAAGCATACAATCTCATTTAGACTACAGATTCTGTTTCACTACTTCCTCTGTCCACAACTGTTTCAAAATAAAGGTCTTCACTGCAATAATACACTATTAAATCATTTAACCATTGTAACTACTCAACTATTTAACTGTTCAACCATTCCAACTGTCAGTTATCAACTATGCCTCCAGTCAACTACACGAAACCTCCATGTACCTAGCAATCAACATACCAACCATTAAAATTAAGCGTTTATGACCGTTTCCATAGCAACCAACATGATTATGCTGCAGTAACTTCTTGCTTCCTGATAGTGGCCACCATGGATACCCTAGCAACAAATGTTTCAAAATAAAAGTCCTCACTAGCAAGTTAGCTAGTTAGCATGGTTAGCATAGTTAACATTGTTAGCATAGTTAGCATTTTTTGCATAACTGCAAAAAACATCTAACTAAGTTAGCTAATCAACCTGGTTAGCATTGTTAGCAATTTTAGCATTGTTAGCATTTTTAGCATTATTGCTAGAAATCATCAGTCAAGTTAGCTAATCAACCTGGTTAGCATTGTTAGTTTAAGTTAGCATTGTTACCATAGTTAGCATTGCTAGCATAGTTAGCATTTTTAGCATAACTGCTAGAAATCATTAGCTAAGTTAGCTAATCAACCTGGTTAACACTGTGAGCATAGTTAGCATAGTTAACCTTTTTACCATTACTGCATGAAATCAGTAGCTAAGTTAACCAATCAACCTGGTTATCATTGTTACCATAGTTAACATTTTAACATGAATAGAAATCAGCAAATCAAAATGTTTCAGCTTTAAACTGTCTACCTTCACACTATCAACTCTCTGTAAACTATGCAACCACCATATTTACCCTAGCTACACCTTGGTAACCATATCTACATTATCTATCTATTTTTGCATTTCATGCACTGGTAATTCCTTGGAATTGCATTTCTAGTTATTATTATTCCGCTTACCAAATTCATTTTTTCTATTCAGCTTGAACCGTTTAACCTAGAAACTTCATTCAAACGTTGCAACGTAGGTCTTCAATAGGGGCATGCTGCTAAGTATTTTTCAACTTTGTAACTTTTATACTTTTTAAACTATAAATTAAAAACTATTACAAATTTCCCCATAGACTTAACATTGGCCTCTATGACATCACAGTCGGGCCGTTAAGCAATTAGAATCTTATGCCAGGTGGCCAGCCCCACCTGCAGCAGCTCTCTCTCTCTCTCAGGCTTTAAGCATACAATCTCTCTGTGAAGACTACATATCCTGTTAAATGTTTCCTCTTTCCACAACTGTTTCAAAATAAAAGTCCTCACTGCAATTTTACACTATTAAATAATTTAACCATTGAAACTACTCAACTATTTAACCGTTCAACCATTCCAACTGTCAGTTATCATCAACTATGCCTCCAGTCAACTACATGAGACCTCCATGTACCTAGCAACCAATATAGCAACCATTAAAATGAAGCGTTTATGACCGTTTCCATAGCAACCAACAGGATTTTACTACAGTAACTTCTTTATTCCTGATAGTGGCAGCCATGGATACCCTATCAACAAATGTTTCAAAATAGAAGTCCTCAGTAGCAAGTTAGCATGGTTAGCATTGTTAGCATAGTTAGCATTTTTAACATAGCTGCTAGAAATGTTTAGCTAAGTTAGCTAATCAACCTAGTTAGCATGGTTAGCATAGTTAACACTGTTAGCATAGTTAGCATTTTTAGCATAGCTGCTAGAAATGATTAGCTAAGTTAGCTAATCAACCTAGTTAGCATCGTTTACATAGTTAGCATTGTTATCATAGTTAGCATTGTTAGCATAACTGTTAGAAATGATTAGCTAAGTTAGCTAATCAACCTGGTTAGCATAGTTAGCATTGTTAGCATAGTTAGCATTGTTAGCATTTTTACCATAACTGTTAGAAATCATTAGTTAAGTAAACCAATCAACCTGGTTATCATTGTTAACATAGTTAGATAACATTTTAACATACCTTTTAGAAATCATTAGTTAAGTTACAACTGGAATGTTTAAGCTTTAAACTGTCTACCTTCACACATCAACTGTCTTTAAACTATGCAACCACCATGTTTACCCTAGCTACACCTTAGTAACCATATCTACATTATCTATCTATATATTTTTGCATTTTCATGCACTGGTAATTCCTTGGAATTGCATTTCTAGTTACAGTGCATGAAAATGCACTGTACTGTTCTTCCTAGACTTCTTATTATTATTCTGCTTACCACTTTTTCTGCCCGCAATTCCTCTTCAACCGTTTAACTTAGAAACTTCATTCAAACTCTGTAACGTAGGTCTTCTAATGGATCGGGTTGCTATAATTTTTCAACTTTGTAACTTTTATACTTTTTAAACTATAAATTAAAAAACCTGCGTGAAGCTGGCCCCCCATATTATTCAAAAATGATTAAAAATACTGCTATTCGTTTGTGCTACGTTTGTGCCGGTTTGTGCCGTAAAAATTATCGTTTGTGCCGTTAAGGGTTTTTAAGTAATTCAACTTTACATTTTCTGGCCAGTGACGTCACTCAGCCCCCCATACATGTCCAAATTTCCCCAAAATGGTCTCAATCGTTTGTGCTACGTTTGTGCTGGTTTGTGCCGTTAAAAGTAACATTTGTGTTGCTATGTTTTTTAAGCTATTCCACTTAATTTGTTACACGCGTGACGTCACCCAGCCCCCCATCGATGTCCAAATCGTCCGAAAATGGTCTCAATCGTTTGTGCTACATGTGTGCTGATTTGTGCCGTTAAAAGAAACATTTGTGCGACTATGTTTTCCACGTTATTATGGTTTATTTATTACTCACGTGACGTCACCAGCCCCCCATCAATGTCCAAAACTCCCAAAAATGGTCTCAATCGTTTGTGCTACGTTTGTGCTGATTTGTGCCGTAAAAAATAACATTTGTTCAGCTATGCTTTTTAAGTAATCACGCTTTGTTACAGGCGTGACTTCATTCAGTCCCATTCAGCGTCCAAATCTCCTCAAAATAGTTGCGCTCGTTTGTGCTACGTGCGTGCTGATCTATTTCATTAAATGTTTGTGTTGCCTACTATGTAGGCCTAGAGGTTAGCCAGGGGGGCTTGTACAGCAGTTTTAGCTTATGCTAGACATCACCCAGCCCCATCAATGTCCTTATCGATTTACGGTGCTACCCTCTTTACTTGGCTGTTTCTGCTGCCCAGAATTTTATAAACCAGTTGCTGGTGCGTAACGTCAGAATTGCTGTAACCAGAATTAACTGCTGGCCTTGGAGACGACTTCAAGTAGCTGCCTAAATGCTGCTTGTGTGCGCAACGCTCTGTCATTTTGATGCATAGGCCCAAAAAAAACTTTTGCTCATTTTAGAGAATATACAGTGCAGTGATGAGTTGGGAAGTTATGGTAGGCTAGGCCAATTTGGAGTGAGGGTACATACAAAAGGGAAATGATCTCTCTACTCGTAGATGCCTATTGCTAAGCACACATGCACTGCCGGAGATTGGAGTAACTGAGCTGGCGTTTCTCCTCAGCTGCAGACTGATGGCCAGCAGTTAATTCTGGTTACAGCAATTCTGACGTTACGCACCAGCAACTGGTGTATAAAATTCTGGGCAGCAGAAACAGCCAAGTAAAGAGGGCAGCACCGTAAATCGATAAGGACATTGATGGGGCTGGGTGATGTCTAGCATAAGCTAAAACTGCTGTACAAGCCCCCCTGGCTAACCTCTACATAGTAGGCAACACAAACATTTAATGAAATAGATCAGCACGCACGTAGCACAAACGAGCGCAACTATTTTGAACCTGCGTGAAGCTGGCCCCCCATGTTATTCAAAAATGATTAAAAACACTGCTATTCGTTTGTGCTACGTTTGTGCCGGTTTGTGCCGTAAAAAATATCGTTTGTGCTGCTAAGGGTTTTTAAGTAATTCAACTTTACATTTTCTGGCCAGTGACGTCACTCAGCCCCCCATACATGTCCAAATTTCCCCAAAATGGTCTCAATCGTTTGTGCTACGTTTGTGCTGGTTTGTGCCGTTAAAAGTAACATTTGTGTTGCTATGTTTTTTAAGCTATTCCACTTAATTTGTTACACGCGTGACGTCACCCAGCCCCCCATCAATGTCCAAATCTTCCAAAAATGGTCTCAATCGTTTGTGCTACATGTGTGCTGATTTGTGCCGTTAAAAGAAACATTTGTGCTACTATGTTTTCTACGTTATTATGGTTTATTTATTACTCGCGTGACGTCACCAGCCCCCCATCAATGTCCAAAACTCCCAAAAATGGTCTCAATCGTTTGTGCTACGTTTGTGCTGATTTGTGCCGTAAAAAATAACATTTGTTCAGCTATGATTTTTAAGTTATCACGCTTTGTTACAGGCATGACGTCATTCAGTCCCATTCAGCGTCCAAATCTCCTCAAAATAGTTGCGATCGTTTGTGCTACGTGCGTGCTGATCTATTTCATTAAATGTTTGTGTTGCCTACTATGTAGAGGTTAGCCAGGGGGGCTTGTCCAGCAGTTTTAGCTTATGCTAGACATCACCCAGCCCCATCAATGTCCTTATCGATTTACGGTGCTGCCCTCTTTACTTGGCTGTTTCTGCTGCCCAGAATTTTATACACCAGTTGCTGGTGCGTAACGTCAGAATTGCTGTAACCAGAATTAACTGCTGGCCTTGTAGACGACTTCAAGTAGCTGCGTAAATGCTGCTTGTGTGCGCTACGCTCTGTCATTTTGATGCATAGGCCAAAAAAAACCTTTTGCTTATTTTAGAGAATATACAGTGCAGTGATGAGTTGGGAAGTTATGGTAGGCTAGGCCAATTTGGAGTGAGGGTACATACAAAAGGGAAATGATCTCTCTCTACTCGTAGATGCCTGCTGCTAAGCACACCTGCACTACCGGAGATTGGAGTAACTGAGCTGGCGTTTCTCCTCAGCTGCAGACTGATGGCCAGCAGTTAATTCTGGTTACAGCAATTCTGACGTTACGCACCAGCAACTGGTGTATAAAATTCTGGGCAGCAGAAACAGCCAAGTAGCCTAAAGGGTAGCACCGTACATCGATAAGGACATTGATGGGACTGGGTGATGTCTAGCATAAGCTAAAACTGCTGGACAAGCCCCCCTGGCTAACCTCTAGGCAACACAAACATTTAATGAAATAGATCAGCACGCACGTAGCACAAACGATCGCAACTATTTTGAGGAGATTTGGACGCTGAATGGGACTGAATGACGTCATGCCTGTAACAAAGCGTGATAACTTAAAAAGCATAGCTGAACAAATGTTATTTTTTACGGCACAAATCAGCACAAACGTAGCACAAACGATTGAGACCATTTTTGGGAGTTTTGGACATTGATGGGGGGCTGGTGACGTCACGCGAGTAATAAATAAACCATAATAACGTAGAAAACATAGTAGCACAAATGTTTCTTTTAACGGCACAAATCAGCACACATGTAGCACAAACGATTGAGACCATTTTTGGAAGATTTGGACATTGATGGGGGGCTGGGTGACGTCACGCGTGTAACAAATTAAGTGGAATAGCTTAAAAAACATAGCAACACAAATGTTACTTTTAACGGCACAAACCAGCGCAAACGTAGCACAAACGATTGAGACCATTTTGGGGAAATTTGGACATGTATGGGGGGCTGAGTGACGTCACTGGCCAGAAAATGTAAAGTTGAATTACTTAAAAACCCTTAGTAGCACAAACGATATTTTTTACGGCACAACCCAGCTAACAATTTCTGGTTAGGAGAACGTTTTTAGAACGTTTTTTTCCTGGTTAGGAAAACGTTGCCTGAAAGTTGCGAAAGTTGCCACAAGGTTCCCCAGGAAAGTTTTCTTGACGAAAATACTACGTTTTTTTCTGGTTGTTTATTTTGGTTAGCAGAACGTTCTCCTACCCTTTAGGGAACTTTACTATATTTGGTTGCATTAACGTTCCCCTAACCTCCCAGCAACAAAGTGTAAAGGGGGAAAAAATATGTAGAATTATAGTGACATCGAGGCATGGCTCCGCTGTACACTTGCCGTCTGCGGCGACGGCCTATCTGCAACCTGGGAGAGCGAACGTCTCTGATGACTAAGGCAATGACATTATACACGCATGACAATACACTTACCATTAGCTGCTTGCTGAACTGCGACGAATACGGCTTGTTATTGTAAGCAAGTGTCAGCTAAGTATTTAAATGCGGTTAGGTCTAATACTTTCTTGTCTACGGTGTCTTTTCCTATAATAAACGATTAGTCAGATCAAAACATAAGCAGAGCAGGCGCTAGCCTAACACACTGTTTCAACATTCAAAACAGGCTGTTTTTATTGCATCGTATGCCATTAAAAGTCATCGGTTCAGAATTATGATGGATTTTGGTTTATTTTGTTTTAAATTGGGACTGGGAATTGTGGGATAGGCTGAGTGAACAGCACAGTAACATAGGCTATAACTTGGACGTGTTAATATAAAACAATTCTCCCCCGGGAACATTGTGCTGTTTAAGATGCAGTCTCAACGTTTGAGAAAGAATTCATTGAGTCCTCATGAGAGTCCTCATCATCATATTTGCATAACAAATAAAGCTTTAAAAACATGAATGCATTTCAGGTGCCACTCTAATCGATTATGGATTAATCCAAAACTATTCGTCAGATTAGTTAGCATGAAGTCGTTGTGTGCCTGCCTGGGACTGTGGCTAGCTAGCTCTTCCACCCGGTTTACCCTATACAGTGTTTTTTTAAAGCCTGTTGGACTTAATGGAACAAGTGCATGGAGATGTGAAGAATGTGATCGATACCATACAGCCAGCCTACGTGAGTAACTTTATCTCTGTGTTATCCAAATGTCTTAAAGTTAGCGAGGTTGAGTCTGCTAAAACACCAACACCCCAGAACTCACGGACCCGAGATGGAAGTTTCTCAACCTAGCTTCGCTGGCCCCTTTAGCTGACGGGCTGGCTGGTCGGCCGAATATCAATCCAACAGAGGGGGGAAGAATAGAATAGGGCTATATGTCGATTTTGCAACAAATTATTCCGACTTTGCAGTGTGGCTGCTGGCCGTGTTCAACTGGAAACTCATAGAAACTCTGGGGCGATTTTCATCAATCAACCCCACGCACATAACCAGAGAATACCGATATGGTTATACAAATAAGATACCTAAAAACAACTAAGTAGCAACGTTGTGTGAAAAGAGAAATGCAACCAGAATATAACGTTTTTTTCTTTAGTTGTAATAACGTTCGGGAAACTTTGATAACCTGGAGCTAACGTTCTCTCCAGGGTATTAGAAGGTTACTGATAAACTAACCACAGGAGAACCAGCGGCTAACGTTATTTGCTTGCTGGGATTCAACCAGAATATAACGTTTTTTTCTTTAGTTGTAAAAACGTTAGGGGAACGTTATTTGTTTTGACAACCTGGAGATAACGTTCTCTAAACGTTATTAGTAGGTTGCTGAAAAACGAACCATAGGGGAACCAAAAGCTAACGTTAGTGAAAGTTAGCAGAACGTTAATTGTTTGCTGGGAAACCGGCACAAACGTAGCACAAACGAATAGCAGTGTTTTTAATCATTTTTGAATAACATGGGGGGCCAGCTTCACGCAGGTCTATTTTGAGGAGATTTGGACGCTGAATGGGACTGAATGACGTCACGCCTGTAACAAAGCGTGATTACTTAAAAAGCATAGCTGAACAAATGTTATTTTTTACGGCACAAATCAGCACAAACGTAGCACAAACGATTGAGACCATTTTTGGGAGTTTTGGACATTGATGGGGGGCTGGTGACGTCACGTGAGTAATAAATAAACCATAATAACGTGGAAAACATAGTCGCACAAATGTTTCTTTTAACGGCACAAATTAGCACACATGTAGCACAAACGATTGAGACCATTTTCGGACGATTTGGACATCGATGGGGGGCTGGGTGACGTCACGTGTGTAACAAATTAAGTGGAATAGCTTAAAAAACATAGCAACACAAATGTTACTTTTAACGGCACAAACCAGCACAAACGTAGCACAAACGATTGAGACCATTTTGGGGAAATTTGGACATGTATGGGGGGCTGAGTGACGTCACTGGCCAGAAAATGTAAAGTTGAATTACTTAAAAACCCTTAACGGCACAAACGATAATTTTTACGGCACAAACCGGCACAAACGTAGCACAAACGAATAGCAGTATTTTTAATCATTTTTGAATAATATGGGGGGCCAGCTTCACGCAGGTAATTAAAAACTATTAAAAATTACCCCATAGACTTAACATTGGCCTCTATGACATCACAATCGGGTCGTTGAGCAATTAGAATCTTATGCCAGGTGGCCAGCCCCACCTGCAGCAGCCCTCTCTCTCTCAGGCTATTAAGCAGACAATCTCTCTGTGAAGACTACATATCCTGTTAACTGTTTCCTCTGTCCACAACTGTTTCAAAATAAAAGTCCTCGCTGCAATAATACACTATTAAATAATTTAACCATTGAAACTACTCATCTATTCCATTGAACCATTGAAACTACTCATCTACTCATGTTGTTTTTAAAATTATTTATTCTGTCTGTTTTTTATACTCTGCTATGGACATTGTACTAGTGTCTGTGATAAATAAAGAATTGAATATTGAACTGTTCAACGATTCCAACTGTCAGTTATCATCAACTATGCTTCCATTCAACTACATGAAACCTCCATGTACCTAGCAACCAACATAGCAACCATTAAAATTAAGCGTTTTTGACAGTTTCCATAGCAACCAACATGATTATACTTTCGTAACTTCTTTATTCCTGATAGTGGGCACCATGGATACCCTAGCAACTACTGTTTCAAAATAAAAGTCCTCACTAGCAAGTTAGCATTGTTAGCATTGTTAGCATAGTTAGCATTTTTAGCATAACTGCTAAAAATGATTAGCTAAGTTAGCTAATCAACCTGGTTAGCATTGTTAGCATAGTTAACATTGTTAGCATAGTTAGCATGTTTAGCACAACTGCTAAAATGATTAGCTAAGTTAGCTAATCAACCTGGTTAGCATTGTTAGCATAGTTAACATTTTAGAATACCTGTTAGAAATTATTAGTTAAGTTAGAACAGGAATGTTTAAGCTTTAAAATGTCTACCTTAACACTATCAACTCTCTTTAAACTATGCAACCACCATGTTTACCCTAGCTACACCTTAGTAGCCATATCTACATTTTTTTGCATTTTCATGCACTGGTAATTCCTTGGAATTGCATTTCTAGTTAATATTTATTAATGTACATGGCATGAATTGTGTTGCATCTGTAGGACTCTTATGAACTCAAAATGTATTTATTTCAACACATTTCAGACATTCCGCAAGCTATTAATCCTCCGTAACACATAGCCTAGGCTATTTAAGGAACATGAAATAAAACTTTACTTTCATATATCCGATCTGCAATAGCCTACGTTGCCAACAGCCTTGTCTTGCTTTGTTTGCTGCCGACGTATTTGATGTATCGTAAAGTGGGTTTTAATTCCTCACAACTTTTTTATAATCATTGCTCATTCCTTATGCGTAAAATAGCGTGATCGCGTCATCATTAAAAGTGGTGATATGCGCTGCAACCCGCCCATTTTATGTGAACGCGCACCAACTCCGATGAGGTTAACCCCAGTTCAACAAATCAACTTCTTACTCAGCGTCGTAGTACCGATTAGCACCAATGAAGATAACCAGGTTTTGTCAACCCCGGTTTAGCAAAGTAACCCTGGGTTACATCTGGGTAGGTTGAGCTCCCTTCGTAGTACAGGCCCCTGGAAAATATATAAACAGCACACAGAGGTCTGAGGCTCCTTCCCAACTCCTACAAAAAGCAACAATGCTAAATAACAGTGACGTTAACTATTAGCTGTTAATTGCTAACCACTGTAATAAACAGCTAGTTGCAAGCTAATCGACAACACTTCAAGCTATTCACGTTTGCAAGGATAATCCTGCCTGTCCCGCAACAAACACAACAACGTGATTGCAGTTTAAATTTTTATTGTACGTACACAACAAAATGTCACTGTTTTCTGTACTCCGGTGTTCTCGTCTGTGTTCATACTCGTAGGGCAATGTTTATCGTTACCATGGCAATTTGTACTTTCTGCCTCGTGCTGCAAGAAGGCTGCAAGGGCGCATTTCATACGTCATCGGTACGCCCCCCATCTCTACCCAGAACTGTGCCGGCTGCGTTCCCACCTAAGCGCACCCGGATAACATCTAGAAGTAGTACTAGGGGGCTAGTAGGGTGAGTTCCGGGTAAGAAAATACCGGAGTTTTGCGTTCCCACATACAGCCACCCGTTTGATATCCGTTTGACATCCGGATGTCTCGCTCATGTGGGAAAGGGACTTTACTGAACATCACCAACCACTTTCTTAACCAAATCCAACCCCTAACCCTGACCATAAATTGTAGTTAACAGCAGATCAACAGATAGTTTGTTGATCATCTGAATATCTGTAGATAGTCTGTGGGCATACTAGTAAAGTGTAACCTTGGAATGTAAATGGACACAAACTCAAAAGGCCCAATCCCAATGTCCGGACTCACGAACTCACGGACTTTGGTGCGCGTTCTCGCGAAATTCGTAAGGGTTTAGGGCTGTCCCAATGTCGAATTACAACGGGCGGGAGGGTTTGAGTACAGACTTACCGAGCCCTTTCCGTGAGTCTGCATCGGTGCAGACTTAACCTAAGGGAATTACCCACAGTTCAAAGTGTTGTGACGTTTACCGCGGAGATCATAGAAAAATCCGGAAATGAAGGTAAACAACAGCACGCACGACACACGTGCATGGTGCAAATGTTAGCAACGTCTTTGTTAGTAAACATCGCCAAGGTACATGTGATCTCGTGAAGTGCTGTCCCAATCCCAAATACCTATCTGAGCCTATGTGGCCTCACACACTCACTCACTTAGCACCTGAGATCAATTCTGATCAAGTCTGTGAGTCTTTAGTTCTTAGTCTTTAGGGCTGACATTGGGATTGGGCCTTTGTTACACCTTGAAAGAGGGCAAAGAGGATTGAGATGCCCTTTATTTGTGCATTCAGCCAGTCTATTTATAATCAGATGTTAACCTAAATAAGTGTAGCGTCAGGGGAAGCCGAGCATGACATCCCTCCTACAACACCTTTACGTTCTGTTGCTCTTATTTCCCTTAATCTCAGTGTGGAAAAAAGGCACACGAAGAGGCACAGTAGGTACTGTAAGCTAAGAGGGAGCTCAGGGTAGTAGGATTAAAAAAAAAAGTATGGCAGATTTGGCTCACACATGCACACACAAAGACACACACATGTGCATGCAAGCGCACACACTCATGTGCACATACACACAGGTATGCACACACACTCACACACACACACACACACACACAGGTATGTACGCATGCAAACACGCACACACACACACGGTATGTACGCATGCAAACACGCACACACACTCACACACACACACACACACACACACGGTATGTACGCATGCAAACACGCACACACACACACCCACACATGCATGCACACATACATGCACACAGACACACACACACACAGACACACACGCACACACACACACACACACAAACACACACACACACACACACACACACACAGACAGACACAAAGCATCAGCAGCGCTTTGAATGATTCCACTTCAAGACGGAGCTTAGAACAAAAGAAAAAAAGGAATATAAAGGATCAAAGAGACAGGCTGAATGGAAAGAGAAAAGCCTATTTTTGGTCACTTTGCTCCCCGCGCAGGCTTGGCGTAGGTGTGCATTTAAAATTAGACTTTCGATGATGTGCTTGAAGGGGAGATCTAAGAAACCTATGGCAGGAAAACGGCAAAAGTTCATCTCAAAGTCTGCATTTGCTAATGAGCTGTCTCAGATGTAAAATGGGGGAATTAAATTATCCTTATTTTGCCAGTGTAGAGCTGACTGATCAGAACGGCAAAGTTTCAAAAAGGAGGTGAAAACAGCATCCTCGCTTTGAAGGCAGAATCACTGAGGGAGACCTCACAAGCTTGTTTTCTTGCAGGCTTGAATGTCAATTAAGTTGGTCCTGCATTAATCATGGAACTCCACAGGTTATAAATTAAGAACGCATCACCTCCGTTTATTAGCTGGCTGCGGCACAGTGGAAAAGCCATTCTATTTCATTCACTTTTAACTCTATCTCAGGTCTCATGTTCATAACAGTTGATGAATTGCAGAACTAAAATTGTCCCTTAAGCTATGTACAGTATGTGGGTTGTGATCATGGGTCATAATGATGATGGCTTCTTCACAAAGACTTCTGATTGTCACTGCCTGATACTCTGGAGGAACATTATGCGTATGCGCTACATGTTCCTGATCTCGACTCTCCAAGATGCTGGAGGGCTATCACAGTGGACACCTGTGTACTGTGCCACATTCTCCTCCGAGAATATGCATCCTAAATATATCTGCAGAGAGCAATGGGACTAGCCAATGCAGGAGAAAAATATCTGCTGTCAGACACGCACACATGATTCGAAACACAGAATAGATGCAATGTCTTATAGACAGCAGCCTGACAAGTGTGTTAGCTGAGTGTGACAAGTGTGTTGTTGGTATGTGGTTGTCATGGAGCTGAGCCTCTAGATGGCACTCTTGAGTCATTTGTTTCACTTGCAGTCACACAAATGTGAAGTGGGTGGGAGACCAGATTCTCAAGCTGTAAGCTGAAACCGAATTCAGATTCATCAAGGCAACAATGAAGCAGGGATTCAACTTGGAGCTGAAGTGGGAGAAACCTTGAATTGAAGGTTCAGTAAGTATTTTTTTTGTTATTCCACGATACCCCATGATATCCAGCATATCCCAACATCACTGCCACCCTCCTTCTCCTTATCTATGTGGTTCACAAAGATTTAAACATCTTGTGATCGTGTCTTCAAAATTGCATCAGAGTGTGTCCAGAGGCATATTTACCCTTCTGCAAACACCAACAACTGTCCACAGTGATAATAGATGAGACCAGACTCAAAGGTCCCTGATAAAATGGGCTTCTCCCTCTGCCTTGGCCATGACACCATTCTGAGGAATGTGACATTTAGTGAAGGTAATTTATTCCCCCCCAGCATCTAGCAAATTATGCAGAGAATTGAACTTCCCACGTGACTTTAGACAATTTGTGCCCATCAACAATCTTAATTTGACTTGGTTAAGTGTGCAGCGGTGTGTGGATTGCACCAATTACCTTCCCAGCACAGAATGAGGCGTAATGATTTCACAGCCTGTAGGAGGTGGTGACACAGGTCAGTAGGTTAGAGAGCTGTGTAGGGCAAGCCTCATTTAAAGGAACACACCAACATCCTTTTAGCTGTAGGCTAGCTATAGGCTAAAACTGGTGAAGCACTTCCTGTGTTTTATGCTAAGATAGGCTAACGGTGTCAGACTGTCAGACAGGTTATTGCACACACAGAGGAGAGAAGGTTATGTACCCTCTTATCTAACTCTACTGGGGTAGACGGCAAATAAATACATTTCCAAAAAAGTTGGTGTATTCCAACCACGTTGGCGACTAAGCCTAGAGCCATCTCCTTGTTAGCTGGCATATCCAATTTACCAAACCCTACGTGGTTGATATGAGGCACATTTAAAGTAATATGTGTATCAGAAGATATGTATTTGTATTTTCGGGACTGAAAAGCAGACCAACAGAATTCAGCACCCACATTACTGTCACATTAAGGTACCCAATGAACTACACTGACTGTAATTTCAATGTTTATTGAGTAGGCTATATTGTCAATTTAGTCAGTGTTTAGATGTAGATGAACTGTTACTCCACTGTGCTATACTATCATAGTAGTACTAGACTATTAATATAGCTGCAAGCAGCAATTAGGGCCAAGCAACCTAGCGGGCTGGAGTTGCCATGGTAACTCAATGCTATTAGGCATCAGACACATGGCTATAAGCAGTTTCATGTCAAGCAATCATACATCGGATGAGATATAAGGTTATAGTGTTTGGTGACATTGATTTCAATTGGCTGTGACGTGACGTGAGATCACTTTCAAATACTTTGTATTGGCATGTATTGGATAACTTCATGAGGCGTATTCTGATGATCTTCTGTGCTAAGTTTCATGACAAATGGACAGAATGATTCACCTGTGTGACAAAGTGGGTGACCTGTTAAAGGCTTTGTTTCATTTTGAGTAAAATCAAATGTTGCAGAAAATCCAATATGGTGGAAATTGGGTGCGTTGAACGAGGGTGCGTCCAAGGATTCCAATACCATATTTTGTAAAAATTGGAGATACTGGTCAAAAGTTAGGTGAGTCTATGCAGCTAGGTTCCACATACACTGTAGTACTGAAATACATACTGTAGTGAAACTAAGTAAACAAGTTTTTGGGATTGGCCAATACCAACCAGGCTCATTTAAAAACAAACAGTGTCAGCTGTCAATGTCAACCCTACGGATAAATTTGACTTCCTCTGCAGTGGACTCTGCAGGGGTTGCAGGAAGATACAAGCAGAAAACATCACGACTTTCAGACCCAGGCGGCTGCTCTGATACTTGACGGAAGCTGACGAGGTTTGATCAGAGGAGCAATCAGGGGCAAAATCTCTCCGCCGAGACATTTCCCAGAATCGTGCAATAAACATCATTAGCTGTAAACAGGGTTCCTTGAGGGAAAAAACAAGATAGAGATGGATAACCCTACCACCTACGTGCACCAACTGTAACAATTGCTCCAGCAATTAGCACTCAGTTACTTTAAAACAACTTTTCAAGGAACAGCTGTTTATCTAATGACTAGGTTTTCATATCAAGTCGACTGGTCTTTGTGTGCAACCAAGCATGGACTCATGATGCACTTTTCTTATGGGTGTAGATCATTCCCTCTCAAAGAGCTCCCTCTATTGGTGGCCACGTTTTTGGGCGTGATGCAGCCGGATATCCACTGGATTATTTGTGGTTCGCTCTTAAAGAACTAGAGAGATCTTAAAGATTGTGCCTGGCTGTATGTGGCTGAAACTACAGTAGTGTGGTGCCTTATTGATGGCCTCAACAGCAAATGTGATCTCAGAAGACCAGGGCCTGAGAGAGAGACAGACTCAAATCCGATCATGGAATTGACAGCCGTGCTGGTTTCGGTTAATCAGAGTGGTGTAGTGTAGTGTCCAAACCTACATCTCTTTTTACACGGTAACACAACCTCTCCTCCGAGGTGCCCAAACCTCATGTGTAAGGTAACTGAATCTCCCTCAGAAGCTACGTATGAGCACTGGGTTTCAACCTGCCGGAACATTCTGCTGCGGTCACCAAATCTGTTAAACGGGTCTCAGACAAATGAACCAACAACACCAAAACACTGTGTTTCCCGCCAACATGGGACCCCATGCCAGTACGCCCCCCCTCTGTCGCTGCGCCATGGTGTGTGGCGTTGGCACAGCAGTCTCGTTCACGTTGTGGCTGGGTGACTCCGCAGTGCCGTTGTGGGGGGTGGGTGGGTGGGTGAGTGGTGGTAGTGGGTGGGTGGGTGGGATGGGGGGGGGGCCTCATGCCGCGGTGAGTCACTCTCTGGCGGTCGCTCTGCGGGGACGCCGCTCATCTCTTGTGCCAGAGCCACTACGCCTGCATGACAAATACGCCCCCGGCTCCTGTCCCCCGTCCTACATCAGCAGTGCCAACGCTACATCTGAATGACAAATATGTCCCAGTCCCTCCACCACACATGACCACCAGCAGCCTCCTCTCTACCAGACGCCTCCACCCAACCAGCACCACCCCCCCCCCCACCCACCACCACCACCCCTCCACCCGTTGCTTGCATCGCTGTCCCACAGCGGCACTCCTATTCATGAAGAGGATGGTAGCCAGTGGCAGGCTCACTCAGGAGGAGCTGGGAACAACTTGTCCAGACGTCTCGGCGGGGAATATGGTGGAGAGAAAAAAAGACGAGGGAGGGAAGGGGTAAAAATGATAAGAGTTGTGAATAGATTGTGTCGATCCATCAGAGGCCCGGGAGAGATTGAACGATTAGAAGGCAGCTGAAAGGGAAAATTGCTGCAAACCCAATATAGCCTTTTTAAAGACAGGATGTATGTGGTGAGGAGAGATAGAGAAATGTGTGTGCTGAAGACTGATAGAGGCAGACACAGCGATGGTTCTGAGATTGGAGAGCAATGCTGGGGAGATAGGGGACTTGTGGACAGGAGAAGGAGAGACATGAAAACAGCCTCACCGGCTGAACAGGCAGGGCAGAGACTGTTGTGGTGGGTGAGACTTGCTCGCAGAGAAACGCAAACTTTCTGATGAGAGAAAGATGAGAGGAATTATTTTGGAAATGTGGAGATACGGGAAATTACAAAAGAATTGCAAGAGGGTAAAAAATTCTCATATGTGGGTGGAATTACTCAGGAAACCGAGATTGCCTAAACCTTGTTTATCTCACTCCAGCTACTGCTGAGGATATTATGCTCTGTAATTCAATGATTTTGATATTGCTGATGCGTGGCACAATATGCGCCATGTGAATGATGAGTAGCTCATAAATATAAACTTGTGGTTATTACCAGTTGCTTGAGAAGATCGACACAAAGGGAATGTCTCTACATGTCCAGTTATGAAAATATTAAACAGGTTCAGGAGGAAAATCTGCCTCACGGCATCTGGAGAGCAATAGAGAAGGGACATGACAATTCACTCTCACACAGACACATGCACACACACACACACACACACACACACTTTTACTTTATTAATCATTACTGCAGCAAGGTCCCTGTTGGAGTCAGGGGCAGAGATGGGGGGCTGCTGGATGCACCTCATCACCTCAGTCTCCCCCAGCTGGGGCTCTCTGTCTCGACAGGCCACATCAGTATTCATTGCCATGCACCTGGATCCAAACACACACACACACACGACAGCATCCACCATGCTCGCTGTGCTCACATATGGAGAGACAAGGCCTGTCCAAAGACTTAAATGCACTTCTGAGAGCAGAGGACAGTGGGTAAATGGAATATACCTCTGTGCAAGAGAGGCATCTCCCCGTAACCACTTGTGTAGGCCTTCATATGCTATTTGTACTGTAGATCTAGACAGTGGTCGCAATTTCAGGTGAAAAATCTGACGACAGCAAGAGGGATCCAACTTACTTTAGTGAGAAAGGTTGAGTTTTCCCATGAGAGATTTTTTTGTACAAGTCCGGCTTTTGTTCTTGAGGGACTGAAACCTGGAGAGAAGAGGTCGCAATCCCACTGTGAGGTTCAGTTACTGCTATGTAGTTTCACTGTGAGAGAGACTCCAGACTCTGAGAGAGAGGTCTGCAGATAGATTCAATGCTTATTTTCCTATTGCCCACCCATGAGAAAAGAATCACATAAACAGTACCTATAGCTTGTAGATGTCATCTGACAGACCTTAAAATAATGTTTACATATTCTGTTTTAATAGTAGTGGCCACAGCGTGGATCCTTCAAAGAGCTTTTGAATTTTCCAATTTCCCTGCCACTCACCTGTGATGGCATAGACAGAGCACTGGCAGGCTTATTTACGAACAGAATATATTTTCTCTGTTGAGCAGCAACAGGGTTTCATTCACTGGCACTCAAGTCACTTTGAATACGGCTTGGTATGCCGGGAGAAAAGCACAGGAAAAGTAGACAAAATGGGAACTATTTCAAGTGCAGCACACAAAGGTACCTATATATATATATGCATATATACATACATACATTGCACACACTCACACACACATGTATGGTAACAAGAAAAGGTGCTTAATGGCAAGTGAAGGTTACATGGTTGTAATTTACCATTATTCATATTCATCAACATATCCTCATAATTGAGAGCAACATGGGCTTAGCATAGGAGATTTGACGCCTCGACTGGAGTGATATTGTCAAGGCCTTTTTGTCTCTCCACTCATTAGCTGGAGAGTGTGCCTGAATAAAAGGCAAGACCGACATCATTATGCTGAAGCCCTGCCACCAGCACTTCTGTGCGGTGTGAAGCTCTGTATACGTTATCTAATTATAGCTCCGATAGCATTTCACTATGACTCATACTTCCTAATTAAAGGTTAAACTGCAAAGTTCTTTGTTGTGAGAGGGATGTAGCTGCCATCAGTGTTTTTTCTTGGTATTTTGTCAGCAGCGCTCCGTCACTGTGTTTTCCCCCACAGCGAAGGTAAACAACAAACGCTGCTGCCTCCTTACAATCCCACCACCCAATTAGTTGGGAATATACAGTATGTGGATATATCTCTCTTTTTTTCTCTCTCTCTCGTAAGAGAAGGAGGAGCAGCAGCATCTTTGTCCTGTCAACACATTTCTCTAAAATGTTCCCCACAGAAACGGTTGCATTGTAGTGTCAATTAACTCTGAGGATGAAGATAGCACAGTGTTTTATTTTTTATGGTTGATGGGTGACGGTGTGCATAGACATGTGCTGAGATTTTGCTGCATTGTTGACAGTGAATTGAAATGCTTTTGTCTCTCATTTTGGCACCCTATAGCAACATGTTGATTTGTGTTAGCTTTATACTGTGAGTCATTACTCAAGAGTACATTTTCCTTTTGAACCTTTTGACCACATCAACAGGAGTGACATGACAAAACACTCAGGAGCAGATGTACTATCACTTTTGCGCCCCCCTGAGACGTATTTTTTCTTTGCAACGTACGCATAAAAACATGGCGTGGTATGTAGACCTACTAACAGGCCACACTTGGATAAAACCGCAGACTGCCTATCACAGGATAAAAAGAGATAAAGAGATGGGAGGAGAAACGTAATATGTGTCTAATTAGGTATTCCTCTGTAGGAAAACTGCCCATGAAAGCGCAAATCTATTATACAGTGAAATATTTCCACCTTGTGAAAGGGTCATTCCACCTCAATTCAGTGGATTTTAGAGAAACTTTCTGCTTGACCATCTCAGATTTGCTTCAAACTTTTACCATCTAAAGAGTAACCATTTAAACTAACTTAGCCAAAATATTAGCTTGGTATACTTAATATATATATGGTAATAATATATATATGGTACCCCCCTTCTAGCCGGCAGTTGATTTCATTCACGCTGCTAAGGCAGTCTGGAAACTGACACCCAAATTTTCGCCTGATGTTGCCTTCTTGCGTCTACATTCGACGCCAAAGGATTTACACTGATGTCAATGGCAGCCCTTCGCGTTGCAAATGAACGCGCGGGGGCACCTTCGGCTTCCAATATTAACGCCAGGGGGCTTGACATGCGTCCTCGTTCGACGAGTTGGGTGTGAGACTGTGTTGGATGAGCCATGCACATTTGATAGACATCCGTGGCGCCCAATGAACGGATCTGGGCATTTTTTTCAAATACGAGAAAATGAACTTCTGGGTGCCAGACCACGTCTCATTTGAGAAGTGGTAGGCCCTAGCCAGGCTACCCCCCTTCTGATTTTTGGCACATTTGCTCCCTCATCTAAATCTGCAGCAAAGTTCAGATGTCATCATCTCAAAAAGTTTTCAAGCTAAAGACTTACAGTACTTATTTTCGTTCAGAAAAACATCCTTTGGTCAATTTTCGCCAGAGTTACACTTTAAGAACGTTTGTGTACACATAGTTTACTAAAAAGAAAGGCTTTAGGCAACTCAATCCTGGGCGAGATTGGCAGCAAGCAGAAAAAACTTTCTTTTTAGTAAACTATGTGTAAACTATGTGCACATTTGCATAAGTAAATCTACATATATCTGTACTTCAGCCTTTAGACATATTGCGGTGTGCTGCGGTCCTTGACACCAGTGCAATATGCAATCCAATTGTATTAGACATGATCCATTCAGGGTCCATCAGATTTAAGAACTGAGAGATCAGCAAGATGGTTTCAGATCATTAAGCTTTCTATAATCTCAAGGTGAATCCCATTTATTGGTGAAGTTGATCACAGCTGGCTGTTTTCTGTTTGGAATGATTGGTAGGCAGCAATTTTCATCCACAAAATGCAGTAAGTTGTTATGTCTGTCAGTGTTGTCAGGGGAATAAGATATTGTCCCTAGCAGAAGATTTTCTCAAGAGTATTTCTATTGTGTGTAGACATGGTATATGAGTAGCACATTTCGACTGGAATCAAAGTCATTATCAAATACCACTTCTTCTGGTCTTGAGATAGTGTTGTACTGTTGTAAATAAAGCTATCACTGGGGTGTTCTTAGTTCAATTGGCTGTTGAGGCTTAGATCATTTGGCATTTCATAGGAACAGAAATATATTTGTATCCCTAGCCAGCTGTAAGATAACATCATTGTACATAACACTTGTGGACATTCGGTCGTAGCAAATGTAAATAAGTTTTATTAAAGAAATGTGCCCATGTGTCTATTTAAATTCCTCCATAAAAAGACAACTCTTACTAAGCCTATTTGTTGTGTTGAATAGCTGAATAGGACACGAGAGTTACTTGTTATTATCTGAGGTGCCATCTTTTAGTGTGAAATGAAAAGACATGCACAATTTTTCACTTAACAAAGCTCCAAATGGATGCAGTGGCTAAGCAACAGCCTTTTATTCAGCAGCACCCAAGAGGAAATTATAAAATAAGTAAACTGCTTTCCTTATTGTTCGCAAAATTGCATCAGTAAAAAAAAATAATAATAATGAAACTCTTAAAACTTCACTGAAGATAAAATTCTTTTTAGTCCTTTCTTTGTCAAGAACAGTGCCACCAAATTGACTTAAAAAGGGCTTGTAAGT
Organism: Sardina pilchardus; assembly: GCF_963854185.1. NCBI lineage: Eukaryota > Metazoa > Chordata > Actinopteri > Clupeiformes > Clupeidae > Sardina > Sardina pilchardus. Next base: position 21,988,977 of record NC_085002.1, on the reverse strand, counting down.
CATTGTGAACAAACATTTATGTTTTGACAAAGACTGATGTAGTGTCTGCTTTGTGCACAAAAAGATTTCTGACTACCCTGCTATTGCCAGTCCACATGATCAATGTTATCTGAACACAGTCTAGGTTTAGCTATAATTAGGAGATAACCAAACCCTTTCATATGACACATGTAATGACTCTTGTGTCAAAATAACATTAATGAATTGATGTATTGAGTGGTTTGATGGATCATAGGCAAGAGACAGATGAATGACAAGCACATTCATAGTCTGATAGTCAACTCACTATGTTGTTACAATTTATTTTCCCAATCCAGTATAGCCCGATAGATAAGCATTCCAAACTAACATCCCATAGCATAGTGTGATTACACTCTAGATATTTATTTACTTGAATTATTTTATAAATAAATAAATAAATAAATAGATCAATCTGAGGGAATGGATTTCTGTCATACAATACACAGAATTAGACATGTTTTCAACTTCTTGTGTCTTGCTTCGGCAGAGTTCTTCTCAGTCTGCCTGAATTGACATCAGCACAGAACCCTCAAGGCATAGCTGGGGATTTCCCATCTATCTGGATGTTACCCGCCTCACATTCTTTGATTATTCAATTCTCTGATATTTTTTTTTATTGAAAACTGAAAGTTTGTCTCTGAGGACTTCTCAATCTTCAGAGGGTACCATTCTTGCCGAGTCTATATTTTATCTGGGCAAATATTTACTTCATGCTTTGTCCTTGGACACCTGAACGTCCTAAATTCTAGATTGTTGTCATACTGTATGTTGTACCTAGCCTCGCGAGCCATCCACGTACTTCCGGCCAAGGATTGCCTCCACTACGAGTCTGTGGAGCATTCTGCTCGGTAGAATTGTAACAGAACGCCCCCCCTCCAGAAAGCAGCCAATAAACGAAGAGACGGGTTGGTGGGGGCGAAAGGGGGAGGGCGCTCGTGACGATGACGTTAAACGCCTGCGCTATGTTGTTATGAGTAACTATCGCCGATTGGGTGAGAGCTGTCCAATCAATTCAAACCAGAACTGGGCGTTACTTCCCGCTTCCTGCAAGCGCTTCAGAGCAAAGAAATTCCAGACCATAATACGAAATGAAATGGTAGTATTATGGGATGGTTAGGACCAGGCTATGTTGTACCAAGAATGAAGGCAATTATGATCATTCATTGTGATTTGTCTGCACAACAGAGAAAATGCAAATATGAATGTTTGTGTCTTTGCAGACAAAATGGTGTGTCATGGTTCAAGTACTTGCATTGTGAGTGTAGTTTATGTGAAGTTTATGTGAACTAACCTGTGGCACTGACTTTGTAAAAATGTAGCACTCAACATCAACACATAGACCAAACATTTTTAAATGCACAAGATGTCGTCAGAGAGGGTTAAAGCGGAGCAATGAAGGATCTTTGATGTTGTTTTTCAATTTTGTTGTTTTCAACTTTTCAGACTTGGATACAAGCTATTCACAGTACTGGCCTGATATACTAGAAACTGTTCAAGGTGTGGCATTACCAGGCTGTGGTGAGTTTCAATGTCTTCTTCCATCTTCCATGAGAAAAAGAAATGAAGACGAAATCTGGACACATACTGTAGCCAATCTCTCTCTCTCTCTCTCTCTCTCTCTCTCTCTCTCTCTCTCTCTCTCTCACACACACACACACACACACACACACACGCTCCAAAAGTCAGGCACCCAGTTAGAATCCCATCAGAGCTGCAGGTTGAGAGGGTCAATTATTTGCAGCGTATGGCCCAGATTGCAATTACTGTGATGGAGGCAGCCGCAGCCACAGCAGCAGCAGCCACGGCAGCAGCAGCAGTAGTTTCTGATATGCTTGTCGGACTGTAAGGGTGTTTGGGTGTGAGCCGTGCCACTGTCCCCATCACCAACCCTTCCCCTCTGCCCTCCTCCACGCTTGCATCCCCTCTCCTGTCCAGTGACTGCGCAGCCCCAAGCCTCTGCGGTAACACTTGTTGAAATTACCTGACAGAGCCAATATCAGGTTATTACCCAGCCAAGCGGGTACTCTGCTGTCGTCGTTACCAGGGGGCATCACATGTGATATTGTGGTCCGTATGCACACGATTCATCTCCCTGAATGAAAATTAATTATGTGTTTTCCCCTGACCGCCACTCCTGCATAAACTGCAGAGTGCTATTATTGTCTGGATAATTCACACTGATCCCAGGAGACATAGATATTATACATTGCTGTGGGATGCTACTGTAATACAAAACACCATGAGAATCCATACACAGAGAGATACAATACATATTCACACAGTAATTATGGGAGTGAAAGGGTAGACTTAGATCAAACATAAAGGTAGTCACTAACATACTATCAACAAGGTAATATCTGACTTTTTCTACAATATGTTATCAATACGTTATCACTTAAGAAGCTCTTAAGTGCTACCAACTTCTTAGGAGCGTTGTTAACTTAAGAGCTTCTTAATACATCTGGGAAACCCGGCCAATGTCTTTACTAAAATGTTGAAGATCAAATAGTTATAATACGCATACACATGGGAAAATTGTCTAGAAAAACTTGATTAAAAGTAATAATTCTTAATTCTTGAGAGGTATATTTTTGCTCATTTGAAAAATATTTTTTAAGTACCACTAAGCTTCATACACTGTATCAAATTTGTTGTGAAATGCAGTGAATAAATACCTAATTTTATCTTTATTTGCATAGATATCATGATATATTACACCTTAATCTTTCACTTACTGCAGAATCACTGAATCATGATATTATCATTATGGCCTGCTTATTGATTTGGGTGTGATTCTCAGCCCTGATGGCAAAATTATACCCTCTTCCTGACCTGTTGGCAGTATAAAATTTCCACCTCAACAATGGGCTGCTAAAATCATGCTTGCTTTGAAGTGAAATGATGGCGTTACCAACAGGCTATAAAGTAGCCATGTCTTAACCTTTAATGCTCTGCCAAGTCATAACCTTTATCTGCTCTGTTTAGATGGGCTTCATCCACTTCTGGGTTACTGTGTACAACTTGGTATTAAGTAACCAATATGCTTGCCATCTCCCATCTACTGTATGCTTGGAACACATTAAGCACTAAGAAAATTGGTAACGTGATAAATTGATACCCTTTGGTAGGTGATTAGTTCCGACATCATGCCAACCCATAAAAAAATCACTTAATATTTGTTTTCCTCCATGCTTTCCTAAATACTTTACCGGTGGGCTTTCCCTCAGACCGCCTTTGAGCTTTTTATCCAGAGAATACAGAATGCTGGCTAAGGGTGCATTCGTAGATTCAATCTTACTCACTCTGGCCCCCTGAGAGTGCTCTGAATAAACACACGATAATTCAGAATTTACAAAACGGTTAAATCTGTTTGGAGTGCTCGGAGTGGTCATTTGCGAATGCACCCCAACATCTCCAACACCTACAGTAATTTCAGAAGATGACGCGTGAAATATTCAGCTATCTCAGAGACACCACAAGATCAGAGGAAGAAAAACCCTGCGAGCCAACTGGACACGGGCGAACATAGGGTCTTTTTCACCATGACAATGAGGCAAACACCCCCTCGAGAGCTAGATTACTTTGATCGAAAGAGTATTGAGTATAGTGCTGTTGCTACCACGATACTTAATTCAATGAGTAATTGGTGGGTGTTTTTTTACGTTCTCACGACAGCAGAATTTTAAGCAGTTTTTGTTTGCTGTTTGACAGCATTTAAGTGAGGAAAGGGAGCAGAATACGGCGAATGTACAAAGTAACATTGTAACATTGGCCTATAAGCAGGTGAGCGTACAAATTGAAGTGTAATATGTGAATAGCTCTTCTGACTCAACTTCACTGCAGTGACAGGTGCAGCCACATCACACCCCACTCACATTACTGGCATTGCTTAATTGGAAATTGCAGATTTCTGATGTATAACACGCCACAGTACACAAATAGAGCCAACAACAAAACATATTCACATGCAATTCATAGAATATGCCCTGCTGCTTTGCGATTTGCACTTTCAGAATACAGCTAATTGTTTTTCCAGCATCTGGAGTATAATTGTTTTATTTTATTTTTTTTTGAGACCAAGATCTGGTCCGGTAATCATGCCAACACATACAAATAAACAGACTGCATAAATGGTACAGAGCTGAGGAGAATGCTCACAGAAATTCAAACAGCTCAAGTCCCCCCTAATGGTTCTTTCGTTGTCAGAGTTATAATGCTATGCATTTATCCTCTGTGGACTTAACAAAGTTTGAGAAGAGAGAGGCGTGCTTCTGAACTTGCTGATTGCAAATTACTTTAAATGAGAAAATCTACAGAATACTCTGGAAGAAAAAGGCATGTTATTGGCTCATCGAGAAACTGAAAGTATAGCCTACATTTACAGTTCAAGTTAAACATTTTTAATCAACCTAATTTCATCTTGTTATATAGTCATCTGCATAGCATTAGTTGATATGCTCAGACTCACCGAATTTCTTTATTACCCCTTGATGAGAGAGTGTAGCATATGATAGAGGCGAAGTGTTTCTTACGCACAGGACCAGGTACATATTTTGTGCATATTGTTTTTTAAAATGTAAAGTCTGTTACCAATAAAAATGTATTATAACTATTATTTTTATACAGAATACACCCCATACAGTTTTATATAGAATACAGTTTGTTTAGCGTGTTATGACCAGTGGTGTAGTGATACGCAGGACTACGCAGTATACCCACTTAAAAAACATCATCGTCTCAGTATACCCACTTAAAAAACATCACCATCTCAGTATACTCACTTAAAATAGGCAAGGATACATATTGTGGCCATTAACATTTGGAGTTGATCACAGGGCCTCTTTCAACATCCCTCCTCGATCCTCGATGCTCAGTCCTCCAGACTCGTTGCCACTGTTCTATAACTAGCACTGGATAGACCAGGGGGTCAGGATTTGACTGATTAGCTTCGCCGATTAGCAAGGTACTTCCTCGTCGCCATTTTCCAGAAATACATCATGTCCGGTGCCATTTCTCCCGATTTCTCCTCATGCTGATTGGTGACTGTTCCACTCTCAGCTCATGCACGAGCTTAGTGTGGGCACAAGCTCTCCTTCTGTACCTTACGTCAATCAGTAACCTGGCACTTAATTGGCTAAGTAAAACGGCACTGGAAACAAGCCCCTGGAAACGCCATGTTGAAGCCTGAAAAAATCTTTCAATTTTGGTACTTTTCACTAGCCTAGCATTCCCATTGAAATGAATGGGGGCGGGACTTGTTCACTTTCTCCAGTTCTTATAATACCTCCATGGGATAGACTATCCCATTGTTGCCGCCCCATCATTCTTTATCTAGCTCAGTGAGAAGGAGGACCGAGGAAGGAAGGGAGGATGTATAAAAGACTAATGAGAGGCACCCATAGCATACCCACTACAGCTGACCAGAATAATACCACTGGTAATGACCCCCTGTGCCTCCTCCCTGTCAGTGCACAAGCAGATAGAGCCTGTTTCAGGTAATCACTGGATTAAATACACCTGATATTCCATTAAGGGTTTGGTTAAAGGGGACCTCCTCTCCTCTCCTATTAGGCACTTTTTCTTTCTTCTTGCAGGCACGTTTTGATTCTCCCGCACTTTGCTCACTCCCCTTTCTCTCATCCTCTTTCCTTGTTTATTTCGTTTAGCTACTCACATAATGACACCCTCTTTGCATCCATACATGCACACCGCCAGTCCCATTCATTTCCCCCTATTCATAGCTTTAATTGAATAAATTATTATTTTGTTTAAAACTTGCTGTTGCTTCCCTCTTTCTGTTTCGGTCTTGGAACGAGTTGGCTGTACAGTAGCCTACCAAGCGGCACTCTCTTTTGACACTTTTGATTGGCAACCCAAAATGGAGGTCGTGAATTTACTGAAAGCAATGACATTGTTGAATTGTACAAGGCATATATTCGCTAGGATTCTAGAGTTCATCTCAGTGATGTTAGGGAGGTTTTTTTTTTTTTTTCTGTACAAAATAGTGCTGCTGTTGGGAAGGCTGCAGATTAATGATCAGTGGTGTTATCTGGAGTGTCCAAACAGAAAGAGTGTGATGTTCACAGGCAGGTGTATTCTCGGGTACATGCAAGCCTCCGCTTGTCTCTCCACCGTTCACACTTTACTTCCTCAAATCAGGCCCTGTCATTTAATACATCACTGTTATTTTATTCCCCAAAATGGTTCTTGAGCAATTGGGGATGAGCACAGAGAAAGTGAAACATATTAAATGGAAATCTGTTTTCAATTTGTCTCCAAACTTGTGTCTGAGCTCCTCAGCAGTGCACACCTTTTATAATTAAAGAGATGCTGAGAAGGGCAGCTTTCATAGCATTTTGAAACACGGCCATCATGAACATATTGATGGGCATTTACTTTGTGTCTGTAACCTTGTAATGGGTTTTGTGGTGAATTGAATGAAAGACCAATCAACCTCTTAATGATTAGATATGAATGGTAGCTATTTAGCTTGTGTCACGGGGTATCTTTTTGATATCCGACAAGAAGCAGCATACAGTAGATCCCCTCAAAAGAGTATTTTTTTTCAGCATTGCCTCAAACAAAGGCCTACTGCTACAGTGCAGATTGAAAATGTGTGTATCCTTAGTCTACATGACAATAGTTGTATTCAATGCAGCGCTCATAATCAGTAGCAAGTGTGTAATGTGGTGTATTATGCCAAAGCAACCTATAATTATACAAATTATCATGGAGTCCTGAAGAAGGTGTCCTTATAGGAGAGGTTACAAAACTGCCTTCTGACTGGGTAATTGGAAATGAAACCATTCAACCCATGACAGCCAAGTTTGCATAATCTTGTGGAATGCATTAACATTTATGAAGAAGTATTTTTGGCGCCGTCATTAACATAACAAGTAGACTCACAGTATATTAATTGCTTACAATATGACTAATGTATTGTGGTTAAGGGTGCAACGTGATGTGCTTTACAGAGTGTCACTGGATGTGACCCTGGTTTTGGTCAGAGAATCCAATCAGCACCCTGAAATGAAAGTAGTGAGATGAGTTTCCAAACTGAGTCAAATCATGCATCACTAAATCTAGCACCCTCATATCATTCTCTCTCTCTCTCTCTCTCTCTCTCTCTCTCTCTCCCCTCTCTCTCTCTGGTGGTGGCTTCTGGTCAACTATGTTTGTTGGATTTTTGCTATTTTTGGTTTGTCACATGTTGTACTTCAAGTCTCTGCCATTTCTGCACACAACTAGTCATAACAGCTTGACGACCACACCGTTTTATGACGTGGCCATTAAATGACCAGCCTAAAAACGGGGGGCTCATGACGTTGATACAGTATGGCGTGAATATATCAGATGAAATATCAAACAACTTACTGCTGTAAGGCATTCTCCGATCCCCCATGTACTCTGCGGTTTGGCATTCCACACACATCTCTCAATAATCCAGAGATTTTTTTGAGCCCTGTGCAAACAGTCAGTTCAGCTGGCACCGCGGGGAGGGAGGTGCAGAGAAGCACCCGGCAGCATTTAGTATTCTCACCAACACGCGTCCTTGACTCCCCAATTCCCCAACACATTTCTTTTGTTCTATACAGTATTGATGAGAGAAGAAGATGGGCTTTAACTGGACAAAGGAACATAATGGTGTGTGTGTGTGTGTGTGTGTGTGTGTGTGTGTGTGTGTGTGTGTGTGTGTGTGTGTGTGTGTGTGTGTGTGTGTGTGTGTGTGTGTGTGTGTGTGTGTGTGTGTGTGTGTGTGTGGAGGGGGTCCTTTCCCCCCCCAGCTATACCACTAAAGCTGGATGGCATAGTGATGGGCCTATTGTTACAACAAGTCCAAATAGAATGGTCTATCCCCTCCACACCAGTCACACACATATGCACACACGCACGCAAACACAGACACGCGCACACACACACACACACACACACACACAGACGCACCAGGGCTCCTGCCCCATTAGAGTTATATGAGATGAAGCGTGCCCTCCCCCCCAGTGACGGTCTGCCAGTGCTGGGGTAGTTTGCTCAGTGTAATTGACTGTAACCCTCTTGCATGGCACACACACCACCCTCGCTGTCCTGATCCTGATGGAGGTGAAGATGGGACCCGCTCTGGACCCAGCTACAGGCCTGAGGTCTGTGCTTACTGTGATCACGACTCTCTCAGAGTCAGAGATCACCGTGATCGACAGGATTGGGAACGGCAGCAGCGAAGGTTGTACCATTACAATAGTGTCTTGTACGCAGCACTTATTAGTAGTCCAGACATGACATTACTTACAGTATGCTACCCTTGTATGGTTTTGTGACACGACAGCCAGGGACATTGAGGAAATTGGATGTAAAATTGTAATTCATGGAAACGTTGGATATTGGAGGTGGCTCCTGTTTAGGTATGTGTGCCAATCGTCTCCGGGTTCTCCCCTGCCCTGGTGTGGAGGCGGTGGCTTAGCAGAGATTCCAGAGGAGAGGAAAGCAGAAGTGACAGGTCCGGTTCTCCCTAGGCGCCACACAGAGAATGGGTGGCGCCCCACCACCACCACCACCACCGCCGCTGCCTTCGGCACCACCCAGCCCCATGGCTCCAGCTCACTGCCACGGGCCAGTGGAGTGTTAAATCGCATGGCGGTTATCTCATTATGCCTCATTTGGCCAGAGCTATTGGCCCATCTCTCATTTTTGACAAGTTTCTTAACTGTCTGAAATTGTGGCGGAGCCCCAGGACTGGGTGTTGGTGGACACAGAGTCACATATAGGGAGAGTGGGAGTGGTGGGGGTGGTGGGGGTGGGGGTGGGGGGGTGAGTGATGGTGTGGTGGTGGTTAGAGGGAGGTCTGTCACCTGATAGATCTGATAAAGCCCTGCATGTGCTGCCATGGAAACAGAGAGGGAAGAGACGGACTACCCCATTACGGTTTCACACTCAGAGATGCCCTTAAGAACACAGCGGGATTGTCCACCCCCCCCCCCCCCCCCCCACACACACACACACACACACACACCACACAGACACATATACACACACACACACGCACACACACACCCTCCTCCAGCTCCATCTCTCTCCATCACGCTCTTAGGAGACACTGGCGCGAGTGTTATTGTCACCGTGATGTGCTGGCTCTGTGAAATGTGTTGTGGACATCTAAATGAAGACAATGGCACAGGGCCAGCATGACCCCTTTGGAGGATATTCCACACCAGTCCATTAGCTGTCTTCCCCTCCATGCTGCTACCGCCACATCCTCTGAGGTGTGAGAGAATAAAGATTGACTAGATAGCCAATCCACTGCCTTGTGCCACTAGTCTCATTGACGCTTAGGGAAATTGGATTGGGTGGCCACCTACAGACCACTCCATCCTGTTTCCAATGCCGTAAAAAAAAAGAGGTGTCTGAGCAATGCGGTAACGCAGTGCCATCAATACCACTGATTTGTATTTGTGACGGATGGCGTTCAACACTTTTTTTTGTACTCTTCTCGCTTCAACCGCTGCATCCACCCTTTGCCTCGCTGTGGAGAAGAGGAATCCCTCTCTGTGCTAGTCTGCCTCTCCCCCTTTCTTCTGCTCTCTCTCTCTCTCTCTCTCTCACCCGTTGTCTTTCAAGTGACACAGGACTGATGAAAGTGCGCAAAAGGAAAAAAAAAAAAAGAAAAGAAAAGCGCCAGAGTGAGTGAGTGGGTGGGTAGCACGCAAGAGTACAAAGGCAGTGTGAAAGTCAGGCGCTATGAAAGACGACTGGCTTCCCCAGAGGGAGGAGGGGGTTCCCCTCTCTCTCCGTGGGCAGAGTGTGGAGCCCTGGCGCTCCGGCGCTCCGCGCGATGCTTCGGCTCCTCAGCCGAACATCAAAAGATCCGCCCGTAATATCTGACTAATGCCGGGGCCCCTAATGAGATCATCTCTTATTTACTCGGCGCTGTTTACGGGGGAATTGATGAAAGGACCACAGCGTCTGTGCTGCGAGCCCGGGCTCAGGGCTTCACCAGCAAACCCACTCTGACAAAGGCAACTATGGTGATGCGGCGTGTGGACAGCCGTGCCCGTCCCCTTTTGATTCCATGATTCCACTCGCCTGATAACAGCTGTAGGAGTGCGTGTGTGTGTGTGCTTGTGTGTGTGTGTGTGTGTGTGTGTGGGGAGGGGGGGTTGATGAGGAGGAGTGGATGGAAGAGGCCCACCTTGGGAGACAGGCTTTGATTCCAGCTTGTCTGTCTGCTTCATGCAGCTTTGAAGTGGGGAGGTTAAAAACAAACCTGTGAATCCCTCTGACTTGTTACCCTGGTTCTTGACTCTCATTTTCTCTCTCTTTCTCTTTCTCTCTCCCTCCCTCTCTTTCTCTTCCTTTCTCTCTCTCTCTTTCTTTTTTTTCTCTCCTCAAGAGGTTGTGTCTTATGGACAACATCATACCCAACGTCACATCCAAAGGTCAGGAAGCATCAGGGGAGGCCTCTGAGTTTGACTCCACAGCCCTCTTTCACAGATTGGCCCCATATCACGCAGAGCAGTGCTTCTTTCTTTTGTTCACTTCCTGCCCAGGCTTTTGTTTCTTTCCCGAGCGTTCCGGCATCAGAGAGGCAGACACAGGGAGATGGCAGGCTGATTTAATGCGACTCCCGCTGTGCTTTGATACCGAGAGAAACTCGATAGGAGGTTGGTGGGTTTTTTTTTTCCTCTTCTTCTTCTTTTTCTTTTTGAATATTCAGTCAGTCAGTCGTCTGTTATGAAAACAAGGCAGAAACACTCGTGGCAGGAGATACTTCAGCTGATCCCGAGAGCAGAGGAGCATGATGTAGTGGGGCGCGCGTGGAGAAGCTGCTCCTCGCTTCGTTAGGCCCTTAACTCTGACCCACTTTTCTCCAGCGCAGGGGGGGGAGGAACTTTCTAGACAGAGACCATTTGTCTGTGGATGGCCCACCTGCCTCTTACCTCCATCCAGATTGTCAGCTGAGTTGAAATTCCGAGCCACGGTTCCCGGGGGAAAAGGAAGCAGGTGGAGGGAGGTGTTTACTGCTGCGCTGTCCCCTACCCGGCGTGCGTACGGTTTCCTTGCACAGCTTCAACTATCAAACGAAATCATTAATCTGTTCTAATCAAGCCGCTATGTAGAAGAGCAGTTCCATACATACATACTATGTTAGAAGATACAGTGGTCAAAAAGTACTGGTCAAAATGCAGTTTGAGTCTAAACCGAAGTGCAGAAAAGCAGAGAGTGCAACATAATATAAAAGCATAGCCATATTGTAGAGGCTAGTGTATGATTTATTTTTAGGGGGGAGGGTTACTTATTTTTATTTTTATTTTTTAAGCATATTTTTGGGGCTTTTTTTATGCCTTTAATGATAGGGACAGTGGAGAATGACAGCAAGTGAATGGGAGAGAGCAAGGGTGGGATCCGGAAAGGACCACGGGAGCACTTAGACTCAGCGCAGTAATAACCTCACTCCAAAGTGAAGTGATGATATTACTGCACTGCATCAAAGTGCTCCCAAGTGTTATTCCGCCACACAACATAGTTATCCCTCTTACCCGCTTAGAAATGCACCACGTTTTATTTTAGCTCACCATACTTGGTCGTGTGACTACTCGTGTTACTGTATTTTAATAGGGAAAACGTGGATGTTTGGTCGTTTCTGAATTCATCTCTGTTTGGATCCTAATGAATGAACTGGGCTAGCTAAGTGCTATCACTCGTCTTAGTTAAGGGAATAACGTAGTTTGATATGAAAAAACGGTGAAGTGTTCCTAAGTGTCATTCAATTTTTGGGTGTAAGTTAGGGTTAGGGTTCATGTGTCATGATGATAGTCACTCTTATGTAGATACATTCAAGTAAAGTGTTGCACATCTCACAAAAAGTCAGTATCATGTTTAATTTGACCAATAAATAGTTAGCCGGTTACAAAGCAAACCCACTTTGCTAGCTTTGTTTATTGGGTGCAGTGGGCAGAGAAACTCAGCTGCTGCTGCTGCCGTGCCACTGATGTAGTGGGTGGAATTTTTATTTAAGTTGTCCTTAAGTTATTCAGGGATTTGGGAATGATGCTGAAATAGTGATGCAACATGGGGAAAAGTTCTTCTGTGGTTCTCTCTGTTGCGGGGACTGTCTGGAGGGGGCGTCATCCCCTCTTGTCTCCAGAGTCTTTGACTATGCCATTAAGGCTTTCAACTTGTTCCTGACTTTCACCCTTTAATCATGTCATTCTTCAGTGGGATGTACGCTCTACAGTTATAACCAGATTAGAAGTACGTGTGAGAGAAGTTTGAACAATGTTACAGGGTGAGCGCTTAAAGTGAACCAGTTGACCCAAGATCCCAGACTTTTTCCACCATGGCAAAGAGTAGATCAAAGCTTTGTTACAAACTCAGTGGTACTTCACCATTTACCTAACTTAGAAATCCAGACCTAAATCTACAAAGATTTAGGGTCTGGCTATGAGTAATGAACATGTCCCGACTCGAGGGGCGGTTCCAGTGTTTGAAAATATCACCGCACGCCATTGGATAACACTACAAACAATGTTTACAGACTGATTCCTGACCTCGACGCAATTGGATAACTTTACGACCAGTGTTTACGGACTGATTCCAGATTTTGACGTTGCAGTGCCTCTGGCCCGCCTACTGTATATGTGCAAGGCGAAATCAGTCGCTTTGCGCACAATGCGATTTTGAGAAAATCCACAATAAATAACCTTCTGGGTTAAAATGTTGAATTTCACGTTTTCGGATAATTTCTCAGTATACAGTCTACATACAATTTCATATCATGAACAAATTTCATGGAAAAACATACGTTTGACTGTTAAACCCATTGAAGATTCAACACATTAGCTGTCATTCCTGTTGTTCACGCCGCTTAAAAAAGTGATTTTCTCCTCTTCTGTCATATTGTGACGGGAGAACCCTGTCAACTTTGGATGTGGTTATCTTAGCGATAGTTTTTATAATACCCTTGATATACATATTGTTGGAAAGCTTAGTTTGTGGCTGTTCACGTTAGCACAATAACTTAATTTTGTAAATTTTACCAAAGCGACTGGTTTCGCCTTGCACGGTCACATACTGTATCAGATACACCGATTTGATTGGTGCAGCTCCGCTCCAAGGGCATGGGTAATAATGAGTGACATTACTGATGGCCAGTCTGACTCGCTGAGCAAATTCAAATTGTTTCGGATTTCCAGGGTGCCGTTTACCCCAAATTGAATCCACTTCATCCATGTCCTTCCCTGGCCCACCTCTCAATCCCACCGTTTCTCCGGAGTCCTCGCTTGACTGCCGCTTCCCTTGCTTCCACCTCATCTCCCCCACGTTCAGCCGTCCCCCCAGTCAGTCTGTGCGTGTCTGTCACTCCGACCCCTATATCATGTTTATCACCGCGACTGGCGTGGAGAGGCAGAGCTGTGCTGTAGCGAGAGGCTGGGAAGACAGCTTTGATTAAAATGGGCCGGGGGGTTGTCAGGGCTGGGTGCAGTCAGCGAGAGTTGTGTGTGTGTGTGTAGGGGAGGTGGCGTGTAGGAGGAGGGCGCCGGTGATTTTGATGACATTTTTATTGCGTTTATAATCCCTTTATACAAACAGGCGTTTGGAGGGATGATGGGCAAATCTTCTGCCACCCACCTCTCCAACACACACGCACACACACACACACACACACACACACACACACACACACACACACACACACACAAAGACACACACACTCCGTCAGCCTTTATTGCTCTTAGTCATCACATGCACTTACATGGCTTATCATGACAGTGCTTTCCTTTCCTAACGACGAGGATGATTGAGAGTTCAGTACCAGGGGTCATTCCATGATGGTCTGACATTATTGAGTGAGCTCAGTACTAGGGGTCATTCCATGATGGTCTGACATTTAGAAAAAGGCTAACTTTTCCAACTAAAGAATCAACAGGAAATGCCAACACCATAGCTTACAGTGGACCATTAGCTCTAAATT
>NC_085002.1:21957493-21967493 GCF_963854185.1 Sardina pilchardus | reverse complement strand
TATTGCATTCGAAGTGGTTGCGAGACAAAGCTGTGAGGAGATTTAGCGAGGTTTCGATAGACAGCCGCACCGTGGGACCCCAAGAAATGATGTCACTTTTCTGAAATCAAGCAAGCGCACCCCCCCCCCCCCCCCCCCCCCCCCGCCTGAAAAGCTCTGTCTAGTGGGATATCCTCATCCGCTGTCATAGACCGCATGAAGTCAGACTTGCAATTGTAAGATTTGTATGCTTGTCTTGCGCTGTTCTGTCTTTCCATTGTGTCGCTGTTACATGTCCATTGGTATAACTGTAATTGGCTGAGAACAATTCTGTTTTGCTTCACTAACAAATTATGCATTGAGAGTGCGTGCGCATATATGTGTGTACTGTGCATATGTTTGTGGCCATGTAAGTGAAGTGTAGACGTAAATGTGCGTGTGTGTGTGTGTGAGTGTGTGTGTGTGTGCGTGTGCGTGTGTGTCTGTGTCTGTGTGAGTGTGTGTGTGAGCATGTGTGTGTGTGTGTGTGTGTGTGTGTCTGTGTGTGTGTGTGAAACTGAAAGAGAGGCTATTAAGCGAAGACTCTGCTAAAGGAAAATAATCACAGGGAGATCCCAGACAGAAACCCAGCAGTTGCCAACATTACATCATTGTGCTGGAGTGACACGCAAGAAAAGGAGAGAGAGAGGGAGGAGGGAGAGGATGGAGCAGAGTGAGATGAAAAAGATAGAGTGATACAGAGAAGGAGATGGAGGTAGAGAGAGAGAGAGAGAGAGAGAGAGAGACCACACAGCAACCTACACATCTAAGATGACGGTTCCTGAGCACGCACAAGTGTGTGGTCGCTGAGCGTGGAGGTTCATTCACTCATGCAGCTCCTCCGACACTCCTACTCACTACATTGAGAGAGAGAGAGAGAGAGAATATGAGAGGAAGAAAAGGAGAGAATAAATGAAAGAACTGAAAAATACACAAAAGGGACTGCACACTTAAATCATTAGAGAGCTAAATGTAGCCTTAACAAAAAACAGGAAGCCGTGCTCTGGTGTCTGTAATAAAACATGATGAAAAGGGCTGGGGGAAGAACCGATAGAGGGAGAGAGGGAGGGAGAATGAGAGAGGGATGAAGAAGAAAGAGAGAGAGAGAGAGAGAGAGAGAGAGACCTCTGCTCTTGTTTTTCTCTTCATCATATCACCGCCTCGCTCTTCATCAGCCTCATCAGTGCGGAGGGATCGGCTCGGAGAGTGGCCGCCCGTCTCGCCTCCGTCTCGCTTCCCGCCGCTTTTTTCCGTCTCGCCTCAGAGGGGAGCGCGCCTGGCCGAGTCGGTCCGCAGGCGGACGTACGTGACGATCGCGCGGCGCCCGGGAATGAAGCGCCCCCGTGGCGTAATCTTGACGGATGCAGGCTTGGGCACACGCGCGCCCCGCGGTACGGCACGGCCCCGGGCCAAGCACGGGCACAGGCACGGCGCACGCCACGCCACAGTGCGGTGCGGCGAGGCTCGTCACGGCCTGATTGAAAGGTCAGAAAACGAGCTCCCGGAGCAAGGAGGGAAGATGGGATGCACAGGCCAACAGAAATATGAGCCGTAGGTGCTGACAAAATGAAAGAACGCACATGCACACACGCACACACGCACACACACACACACACACACACGCACACACACAGAGGGAATGCAAGAACTGAGGGGAGTGGGCTTTTTTATCTCAGCAGTCTGTCAGAGATTTAAAGGCTGGGTTCCGTGATTAGAAAGTGAGATATTTTTTTCTCCTTCTCCACTCCTCCGGAGTTTTCTCTAAGCATCTGTTCCTGATGCACCACCCCACATCTTTCTCTCTCTCTCTCCCTCTCTCTCTCTCTCTCTCTCTCTCTCTCTCGCTTGTTTCTTCTTTTTCTCTTCATCTTTTTCCCTGAGCCAGAATTGTGTAACGTGCGGGGAGGAGGATGCCTTGGATGTTGACAGAATTGGTTAATGATAGCCCACGGTTTGTGGGAGGGAAATGGGGCCGCATGCCAAACGAAGCAGATTGATCTCTCCTGCTGGTGCCAAGGTACAATAAATAATTATTGCCACTCACGATGGCGTATGGCGGCGCTGAGTGGAATTTCATTAGGAAGTATAGCCTATTAGCTCTCAAATTGCAGGCCTGCCGCAACCCAACAATATAATTATGTGTCCTTTGTTTGCCGAGCGGATGCTGACATCGGATGCCCCCGCGGAGGGGCAAAGTCGTCGCCCCGGAGGGGGTTTGTGAAGGGTGCAGCGCTTTCTCTTTTTCTTTCCTCCTCGCCCACCTCTTCTTCCCTCGTTCTTTTTTCTTCTCCTCCGCGCCTGCCGCCGCCGTCTCGGCGCAGCGCTGACCTCCGTGACACCTGTGCCGTGCGGGGTGAGAAAGCGTCCTCATTAAAAAGCGCGATGCCAGGGCCCCTTCGCCAGTCACCGGGGGACACCGATTAGCATTAAGAGTGCCAGCGTGCGATAACAACCTCAGGGGCGAGGACGAGAGCGAAATATGAGTCGTCGCCGCCGCCGAAGGCTGATATGCCCTTGACTACAAAAATTGTAATGTAGCGGAGGCGCTCCGTTGGTTGTTTCTGCGTTTTTCTTAGGTCGGTCTTGTCCTGTCTGTTTCTTGTTTGCCTGCAACCTTTCGCTATTATTGTCACCCGCGTCTCCTACCTGGCAATCAAATTCCCACTTATAGCTTGTGTGTGTGTGTGTGTGTGTATGTGTGGGTGAGAGCATAAACATACTGATGTGCTGATGCAGTTTGTTCTGTGCACGGTAACGTCATGGTGATGGCTATTTGTGGGAAAGATGATAGCAAGTGCTTCTGATGGCACCTGTGTAGCCACTCTCAGTTCCATTAAGACAACCTCACACCCAATAATGGGCACTCTTTGGAGCTCACTGTACTTAGGTACATAATGTTCAACCCCCCCCCCCCCTTCTCTCTATCTAAAAAAAAAACCCCAAGCCTGCCTCTTCCTGTACTCTCTCCTGTCAGCTGGCAAAGAGCAGCGTGCCTTTTACCTGTGCCAGTTTAACATTTTTAGGGAACAAGAAGTCTCAGGGGTGGAGGCTGGAGGTGGGGGTAGGAGTGAGGGTGGCGTCGTCTGTAAATGGGAAGCCCTCACAGTGAGTGATTCTGTGCTGTTGGCTGTAGGGGCATGGACGGGTTGACATTTGTGAGCTAATTTTTCAGGGGTTTTTTTTCTCTTTTTTCCCCTCTTTTTCATTACGGAGCCTCAATGCAGCCTGGGATAAAGGCTGCTGCAGTCGTTGGTTTATTGAAATGACGTTCTATTATCACAGGGCTCGTGGTGAAACGTTGATGTTGGGCTTCCTAATAAGCTCTGTTTAAGCAAGACTGCCTTTGAATGTCATTATGCGGAGGGGTTATTTGAGCCTGTTGATCAATAGGCCAATACACTGCTGGCTCAAAGGAGGTCTGTCACCAAATGAGCGCGTTTCTTCTTTCAGTGCAGAGAAAACACAAAGGCAAGGAGACAATCTGCATATCTGTCTCTCTCTCTCTCTCTCTCTCTCTCTCTCTCTCTCTCTCTCTCTCTCTCTC
Organism: Sardina pilchardus; assembly: GCF_963854185.1. Taxonomy (NCBI): domain Eukaryota; kingdom Metazoa; phylum Chordata; class Actinopteri; order Clupeiformes; family Clupeidae; genus Sardina; species Sardina pilchardus. The sequence continues at coordinate 21,963,931 of NC_085002.1, read as the reverse complement.
TCTGTGTCTGTATCTCTTGTTCCCTTGCACTCTCTGAATCACTTCATTTTGTTCGGGCTTGGCACTGCCTGGACTTGCGCTTCCAGAATGTGTCCACCAGGGGGCTGGGTGAAACCTGCTCGGTGGGCGCCTCAGTGGCAGGTGGTTAATGTGTGACCGCGCTCGCAGCCTGGAAGAGGTCCAGACGCGGACATATGTTCACATACTCTACTCGCAGAGAGAGAGAGAGACGGAGAGAGATAGAAAGAGAAAGAAGGAGGCAAAAGCTGGAGAGAGAGAGGGAGCAAGAGGGAGAGAGAGAGAGAGAGAGAGAGAGAGAGAGAGAGAGAGGAACAGTGGATTATAAATCCCTCTTGAAGTGGCTCCACAACTCAATGGGGTCTTTGTTAGCAGGGGCCAGGGAACAGGGCGGAGGGGGGTGGGGTTACCTGCCACCCCCACCCACCCACCCACACACCTGCACCACCCACCCGCAGCACCCACCCACCCCCACCATGACTCACGCGTCCACCTCCACAAACACGGCCTCTGTCCAGCCTGGCCTCCTCACCATCCTCCCACCTCTCCCGCTCACCCCACCCCATCTCATCCTCCTCTCTTTCTCTGTCCCCCTCTCTCCCTCTCTTTGTATTTGAACAACCAGACCATTTTTCTGTGCTCTAACTCCCCCCCCCACCACCACCACCACCACCACCCCAACCACCTACCCCCCACACCCCCCGCACCACCACCTCCACCTGACACGGCAGCGGTGGGAGGGACTCGGGTAAACGACAGGCTTGTCTTACCTGGGGATGGATACGAGGACAGAATGAGAGAAATGATCGAGCAGGTGAGGTAGATATCGATATGTGGTCTTTTTTCGCCTAAGAGGACTCAGGAGGCAGGCAGAGAGCAATTGAAATGGGACAGGCAGCCTTTTCGTAGAAGGGTGGAGGAGTTTTTTTTTTTTTTTCGGATCTCAATCCAGGAAACGGATCCAGCTTCGGTGGGTAGAATTCCTTTTCATTCGTCTGTCTCTGGCTTGAGAATCTGTCCGTAATGAGTTCTGGGGCCTTGGGACGAGGTTACTGCCAATGGACATAAGTGTGTCATTATATCACAGGTCCATTTTCAGCTCTGCTTGTGTGTGTGTGTGTGTGTGTGTGTGTGTGTGTGTGTGTGTGTGTGTGTGTGTGTGTGTGTGTGTGTGTGTGTGTGTGTGTGTGTGTGTGTGTGTGTGTGTGTGTGTGTGTGTGTGTGTGTGTGTGTGTGAGTGAGTGAGTGAGTCAGTGAATGTACGGCTGTTTTTCCCATGCACTTTGGCTGAGCTATTAGAGTGTGGTGTGTGTTGTGTTGATTTGTTTGTGCGTTATCCGAATTGATCTGCTTCTCTGGCGAACAGCTGGGCTGGCAGAACTTTGGCCGGCTTACAAACCATTTGCACAGCTCCTGTACTGCGTAGTGATATTCCCAGGTCCATTTCTCTCTCTCTCTCTTTCTCTCTCTCTCTCTCCCACTCTCTTTCTCTCTCTCTATCTATCTCTCTCGTTCTCTCTCCCTTTCTCTCCCTCTCTCTCTCTCTATCTGTCTCCCTCTTTCTCCCTCTCTCTCTCTCTCTATCTCTCTCCCTCTCTCTCCCTCTTTCTCTCCCTCTCTCTCTCTATCTCCCTCTGTCTCTCTCTCTCTCTCTCTCTCTCTCTCTCTCCATAAGCTCTCTTGCACTCACCCCTCATCATTTCATCTCACTCTCTCCGTTTCCTCTATCGCTCCCCTTTATCTCGCCCCCTCCCCTCTCTCGCTGGAACGCCGATAGCTGTTTTAGCCGAGTCTCTTTGAGGTGTTAGATGAGAGTTTCTCATCGCCCGCGCCGCGCTATGTGCTCAGGGGCGGCTGCAGATGGATCCGCTGGTCCTAATCAATTACCAGAGGCGTTTGGGCAGCAGCCCCCCGGGCGTGGGTGCCCGCTCTCCACCTATCCGTCCTCTCTATAGATCTGTGTGCCGAGGACAGCTCAGCCATCGACTTTCTCCCCCCCCCCGCCCCACCCCTCGTTTGTTTGTTTGCGCTTCCCAGACGCATTTAGGGGAGACACACACACAGACAAAGACGTATATGCTCCACGCGCAGGCGCGCCGTCCGAGTACGATCGACCCGACCGACCGACCGACCGACTGCCCGGTCGCCCTTCGTGGCAGATCGTTGCCGATAAAAATGTCACGGCCGGCTCGGAATACGCACGGGCTAAGTCGACGTGAAAGGGTTTTTTGATTGAAATAATCCCTGATACTGCCTATCGGAGCGGCCTACCCTCCGACAGACGGTCTTATCGGCCTGTGTGCAGGACGCGTTCGCCTTTCCCGTGGACCAAAACAAAAGGGGAGAGGGATTAACCACGGGGATTTAAATAACGGGTGAACGCAAATATAATAGGCTTGTGGACGGACATAAGTTTGTAGTGTTTTCTCTCTCCTCTCCCCAACCCTACAGCCCACCCCACCCCCTACACACACACACACACACACACACACACACACACACACACACACACACATACACACATACACACACACCCCTCCTCTCTGTTGGCCATTGGGATTAGCTTTCTGGATTTCGTGCACAGCGCTTGGTTGAAGACACACACAAATAAAGCTGGCTTATCTGCAGGTCTTGAAAATAAATAAATAAGATCCTCCCCTGTCTGTAGCCACAAAAATCTTGATAACGCCACAAATCAGCTTAGGCCCTCTACTCTCTGCTCCGCTCCCCCCCTCCTCTCCCCTCCCTCTTCACTTTATCCCTCTCGGGGCCTGGATGTACAGGGATGGCTTAAGCCTGTTTGTTTTTGTTTTGTTTGCGCTCTCTCTCTCTCTCTTTCTCTCTCTCTTTCTCTCTCTCTCTCTCTCCCTCTCTTTCTCTTCCTGTCTGCCTCTCTCTGAGCCGTGGTTCAGGAAGTCAGTGAGGGGGGCCCCCCTGCAATGAAAGGGATGCTCAGACGCGGAGGTCCCTCTTACTGTGTGCAGGTCTGTTTCCCATGACAAAGCCGCCTTTTGATTACCCCTGTGTCCTTTTTCCTGGTGGCTCAAGTGTTGGTCTGAGGTCCAGGGAGTCCTTTTTTCTTCTTGCCATTTGAAAGGCACATGGGGGGGGGGGGGGGGACTCAGTGGTGCATTCACTCGCTAGACGGCCCACTCTTTATTTTCCTCTTTCTTCTCCGAGACGCAAAATAGGGGGATGATAAATGCTTTGTTCGTAGAGGAAAGGAGATATATAAAAAGAGAGAAAGTATGAGCTGTTGAGTTGTTATGCCGTTAACTTGGGGGCATCCATATCCGGCGAGTCATTTATGCACAGTTCCAGGTGGCAGACAGTGTCTTCTAAAATGTTCCCAGGTCCCCTTGGAGATATATAAGCTTATATAAAAGAGCTATAGGAACCTCCACCAAGTACATACATGCAATCAGCTATACACTATACACCACACTATGACCAATGGTTCTCATGTGGACACGTACATCTACATGTACAAGTATATGGGACATTCAATTACATTCAGGCTTGTTTATGTGTTTTCATGAGCTAAAATGTTCTTCTGGTATTCCAATTTAGTAGTGACATGGATTTTGATACATTTCTGCTTCATTGTTTGGAGAACATCGGTAAAAATTTTGCCCATTACATTATTTGAAAAGTGAAATATTTATGCTTTATCATGCAACTTGAAACATTGACTTACTCTGTTTATTTTTTGATCATTTTTTTTTACATTTATGGAATGTTGCAGTGGTGGCTCAGAACATTTTAATCTGTCAGTAATGTACACAAGGAAAAAAATAGAGTAGAAAAAAACATTCCCTGATGGCTGGGTAGTTGAACGGCACAACTGAGCGAGAGCAGGGCTAACTATGCTAATTGGCTAACTTGTTTGCAGTGCAGCTAACACATCATCTCCCACCACTGCTGATCAGAGGCCAGGAGAAGTTGGGATTTTTGACTGCATCCTCAACCACTCCGCATGCCTGATGGCAACTGAACTGCTCAGTTCCTTCCTTCCTGCCAGCACAGCAGCTCTGGCAGTTATGCTGGCTGACAGCACACACTGTAACAGACTGAGGCAGAATCTCTAAAGATGTTCTCTCTCTCCGAATGCCCGCGGGCGAAGGGGGAGTTGGAAAGATCAGCATCAAGACATTTATTCTGAAGTAGCGCAATCTGCAGGAGTTGAATTTCTGGTGTTTTTATGGTGTGTGTGTGTGTGTGTGTGTGTGTGAGAGTGAGTGTGTGCAGGTGGTGTTTTTTTGGAGTGTACTGTATGTGTGTGTCTGTGTGTCTGTGTGTCTGTGTGTGTGTGTGTGTGTGTGTGTGTGTGTGTGTGTGTGTGTGTGTGTGTGTGTGAGTGTGTGCAGGTGGTGTTTTTTTTGGTGTGTGTGTGTGTGTGTGTGTGTGTGTGTGTGTGTGTGTTAGAGAAGGTACTCTACAATCTCAACAATCACAATTGGTCACTTCTGTGTTTTATGGCTTTCTATTCCTATGCGATTGGTTACTGCTGTGTCACATAGGGTTCAAAGCCATTGGATACAGAGTGGATATTCACCAAAATGAGGGACATTTCAATCAAAAAGTGTGAGGCACGCTGGTAAATTGCCCGCTGTTATCCATTACGATATATTCATCTGCTTCCGACTGACTGAGATAAATTTGTGGTCAAGTTGTAAAAATGAAGGCCTTTTTAGCAGTGGCTATTTCAAAATCAGTCACCACTTCTTTGAGGCATCCGGGCCCCCCACCCACCCTTGGGGAATGTCCAAAAGCTTCAGATATAGCACAATCCTGGCAAGTGTCTCTAAAAATGACTGTGTGTATTTGATAGCTCCCAGCCGAAGTACCCGCTTTCCAGTGGAGGGTGTTTTGAAGCTTTGGGAGTGTGGCCGTGCCTTTAAAGTAGCTGGCATGAAGAAGACAGGCTCTCAGAGGAGCCTTCACTTCCTCTTCCTCTCTTGGGTGAGCGTGTGTGTGTGTGTGTGTGACGTGTGTGTGTGTGTGTGTGTGTGTGTGTGTGTGTGTAGGGGGTGGGAGGTGGTTGGTGGTAGGAGGGAGCTTCTGAACAGGATTACTAATAACCAGTTCCCCAGTGGCACACGGAGTGAAATACACACTTTAATATACTTACCACAATCCCCACATGGTCTTTTGACTCTCTGTCTTTACACACACATTCCCTACCTCACACTCACAATCGCACACACGCACACACACACACGCACACACACACACACACACACACACACACACACACACACACACACATACACATACACATGCACACGCACACACACACACACACACACACACACACACACACACACACACACACACACACACACACACACACACACACAGAGTAATGCCTGGAGGCAGCTCTGCAGCAGGGAAGGTGGTGCAGCAGGTAATTGTTGCTGTGCCCAGTTGGCCTGTTTCTCCCCTCCTCAAAGAGAGTGGCTGCTGACTCAAGCAGTGTTGCCTGTAATGAAGCCTGCACTATTTATCACCTACCTCTCTCTCTCTCCCTCTCTCTCTCTCTCTCCCTCTCTCTTTTTCTCTCTCTCTCTCTCTCTCTCTCCATCTCTCTCTCTCTCTCCCTCTCTCTCTCTGTCTCTCCCCTGTTCTCTTAATTACACTCATTGGGAGTTAAAAACTGACGGACGTCTGAAATGCCCGCGTCTCATTGGGCGCCAGGCGTCGCCTGTGCGTTTTCTCCAGCGCTAATTGTGTGGCGTGTGAGTGACAGAGAGACTTTCGGTTCGGTTCCCCTCGGAGGGAAACGTGTGTGTCCGTGCGTGTGTGTGTGTATGCGTGTGTCTGCGTATGCATGTGTGTGTGCGTGTGTGTGCCTGTGTGTGTGTGTGCTCGGAGCAGCAAGCCGGAGAGGTGATCTGCTGTGACCGCGAGGGACATAAATAAGAGGAGCGGCGTGCGGAGTGTCTGGAAGCCCCAGGTGCATTTCAGACAGGCGGACATCTGCGGCTACATTGCGCTGTGTTGGGGTCAGCAGCTCTTTTGTCAAATGGTGTGTGTAAAGCTGTCAGCATAGCCAGCGTGTGTGCGTGTGCGTGCGTGTGTGTGTGTGTCTGTGTGTGTGTGTGTGTGTCTGTGTGTGTGTGTGTATGTGTGTGTGTGTGTCCTTCAGGAGATAATGATTAACAAGAGACCAAAGCAGGCTCTGTAGTCCCCTCTCCAGTTGGTTTCGCTTGTCCTCCAGAGCTGCTCCTCGTCGTCACAGGGGAGATATTCCACATCAGCACTCTGAAGCAACTTCTGTGGCGAAAACAGTCATTAAAGTCACACACACACACACACACACACAGATACTCACATACAGAACATACACACACACACACACACACATGCATACACACAACACACACACACACACATACAGTGTACATACATACATACACA
>NC_085002.1:21949993-21952493 GCF_963854185.1 Sardina pilchardus | reverse complement strand
CTTTGAAATGTAGCCATCACCGGCCGGGATCAGTCAGCGGACTCCATCTTGCCCTGTCAAGTCTGGAGGGGGATCAAAGCCAAAATGTGTGCAGCGCTGCCGTTGTCATATATCTAACGGCCAAGTTTCAGCTCTCAGTAGTTTCCCCGCCACCGTAACATCCAGACTTTTCTCTGCCTTCCCCCGCGGATATGCAGTGCAAAGACACATGCATTTGTGTGGAATGCTCCAGAGGCTGGCGAGCTCTGGCAGAAATCTCTGTGAGTAACGCCAGATAACCAATTTTCGCAAAAGTGACCACTCTCCCTGATCCCCCCCCCCCCCCCCCAACTCCCCAACCCCCTCCTTCCCGCTGAAAATCCCCCATAGACACGGATGGAGACGGGCAGAGGTCGTTTGTCATTGTGAGCGTTCGTGTTTCCTCTTATCTGAGACAGCAAGGGAGAGAGAGAGAGCGAGAGGTCAAGAGAGATATTTGGAGACGAGGAAAGAGGACAACAGACACAGGCGAGACAAGGACGGGGGTGTGTCTGTGTGTGTGTGTGTGTGTGGGCGGGTGGGGGTGTCACTGACACATGATGCGACTTGTCCAGCCTCCCATCTGACAGGCAGGGTCCCATCCTCGGCCATCCCCTAATGAAGATTAAAGTAGGCTTCCTCATGCTAAGCCCCGCTAATTAACCAATCAGCCGGACGGACAGCTCCGACGCGAGTCAACAGCGATGGGCAGGCGGCGATAGGAGGGGAACGCGCCGGCCGGCCAGGGGCCAGCGAGCGGGATTGTGTAATTGCGACGGTAATGGATTCTGTCAGGGGTACCTGTCAGGGAGCCGGCTGCAAACTGGCAAAAAAATAAGAGGGGGAAGGAGGGGGGGAAGGGATTAACACAGGGGTGCAGATGGAGTCTAAGTGCCCCCCCAACATACACACACACACACACACACACACACACAATCGCCAGCCCCTCTCAGCCAGGCCCACCTGATTGGCAATTTGTGCCAGTCGCCGCGCATCACAGCGCCGCCGGATAAGATGGGGGGCGGCGGCAGCAACGGTCTTTTAACGTTTTTTTTTTTTCTTTCTCCTTCGCTCTGGCCGACGGTGCCGACGAGACGGCAAAAGTGTGTGTGTCAGAGGGAATAAATGAGGCGGGCGGCCACGGGATTGAGAGACGGGACGAGATTTTGGCTTTAATTTTCCAGTTTCGAGGAATGCACCAGTGATTTTTTCTCCCCGTCTGTGTGGGCGGGGAGGCGCTCCGTCGACCGAGTGTTATCAGATGGTGCTCTCTCTGCCACGCTTGGCAGCCCCACCAGATTAATGAGAGAGAGGGAGAGAGAGAGAGGGAGAGAAAATCTTCTCTTAACACGGGGAATGGAGCTAAGATGCTTGAGACACTCTTTAGACGTGAGCGAGCAGGAGATAAGGCTCAACGGAACATGACAGAGTTCCTATTTCACGTGTTCCAGGTGCCTGCTCCAGACACCACAGCTGGAAGCCACTAGTTCTTCTCAACCAGTGGTTGTCCGCTGTTAGAATTGGACAATCAAGTCGACGATGAATTCATTGATCACATTAATTTATGAGACTGCTTAAAAGAAAGCATCAGGAATCTCACTCTGAATGACAATATCGGCTTTAAGTTGATGTTCAGTTGAGAGAGTTGTGATCATCTGAACAAGGCACAGCAGGAGTACAATCACATTGGAAATCTATGAGCTGATGGTCAACTCCTAAATGCACTGTTTATTAAAACAATTAAAGGCGTCCATATCATAGTAATACTCCCAACAATAAGATGTGATGGTGCTCTACAGTACATATATGCAGTGGGTGTAAAGACAGGCCTTTATAGCAGCATTTACAAGCCTTTTTAAGCAACATACATATTATATCCATGACATAAACATTAGATGATATGTATCCAGTATGATCCGATGTTCAAATTTTAAACCCATGCTTACAACTTTATGTATTTTATATTTAGTCTATGTTTTAGATCTCCTTTGGCTGCCCACATAACCCACTACAAGCTCATAGTACATATGAGCCTTCAGGTTTTGCACTATTACGCCATTTTATGGAACCTTTTGATCTTTGTGATTATGTGGCTGTTACTGCCCAACAACATCAGCGATCATTAACACTTGTTTTTTTTTCCACATTTGGTTGACTTTTTGTCTGTTTGACCATTTAACATTCATGCTTTTTGAACCTGTTAATAAAAGCACAACAATATTTTTTTTCCTTTTAAATAATAATAATAATATTGATATTTTTTCTTATTTTGTTGGTTAATAAACTCTCCATGCAAGATAGCATCTGCATTTTCCCATTACCTTATGAATAATATCCATGAATCTTACAGTGTGATATGTATGATGTGATGATGAAAGGGCATTATAATTACTGTTTTATACAACTTATAATTACCATGAATGAATAATAAACCTTGAATAACATGACCCATTACAATACAGAGTGAAAATCAGGAGATGCC